>NW_008666197.1:3598-4607 GCF_000695815.1 Acanthisitta chloris | reverse complement strand
GGAGGAGGAGGAGGAAGAGCCCCTTTGTTTTCCCCTCCCTCCGTCCTTCCCCGGGGGCTTCATGCCCGGCTGAGGGATGATGGAGGTGGTGGGAGACTTTGAGTACAGCAAGAAGGACCTGATAGGACACGGAGCCTTTGCTGTGGTCTTCAAAGGTCGCCACCGCAAGGTAATTCCGACAGCGAGGGGGCTGCGCTGGTTACACAACCCCCGGCGGGAGCCCCTGCGGTGGGTGACAGCTGCGGGGGGCGATGCTGGGGATGTGCCTGGCTATGTGTGTGTATGTCCTTTGCAGAGCTGGATGCGATTTGGGGTGAAAATCGCAGCGCGGGGAAGGCTGAGGCCCTGCGGGATCCATCCCTGGCCTCCATAAATCCTTTATTTTTCCCCTTCCCTTAAAGCCCAGCCTGACTGCGGTCCCAGCTCTCCGCCCTGCTGCTGGCAGCTCCCCGACACACAGAGCTGCAGCTGTAGGGGAGGCTGAGCCCTTTGTTTGTCGGGAGGGTCATGTTTATCTCGCTGGATAACCAGGGGATCTCATGGAAAATTGTCTCCTTTGGGATTGGCTGAAGATTTGTTAAATTCAGAGGTGTCTGGTTTCCTGGCGTGACTGACTTGAATCGCCACGGATATTCATAGTTGGGGGTTATGGTTTCTTGATGCTTGGGAGAGTTTATTCTGGTCTTGGGTACCTTTTGCTTTCCAGAAAACAACCCTTCAGATTTGTCAGCTAGGGAGGATTTAGGGGCTCACAGCTTGGACAGGCAAAGTGCAGTGATTTTTGTAGAGGTGTCTGGTTTCCTGGCGTGACTGACTTGAATCGCCACGGATATTCATAGTTGGGGGTTATGGTTTCTTGATGCTTGGGAGAGTTTATTCTGGTCTTGGGTACCTTTTGCTTTCCAGAAAACAACCCTTCAGATTTGTCAGCTAGGGAGGATTTAGGGGCTCACAGCTTGGACAGGCAAAGTGCAGTGATTTTTGTGGGTTAAAAAAAGCAAAAGGGAAA
>NW_008666197.1:0-3585 GCF_000695815.1 Acanthisitta chloris | reverse complement strand
GAAACCTTAAGGGTTGCTCTCACCTTGCAGCTAAATAACCAGTTTATTTTTAGCTGATATATAAATAGACAACGTATAACTTGCTTAAAACAGATGTTTTCTTGTGCAATTTTCAGCTGCAAGAGCATGAAAAGGCTGTGAAGTGGGAAGTCCTGAAAGGAGAGTGGAAGTAACTCAGTCACTGAGGGAAGACTAAAAAGCAGATCCATAGCATCACTCCTGAAAAAAATAATTGGGATATGATTGCTTGCTGCTTTTTAAAAGGCTTTTGGAATCCATGAAAATGCAGTGTAGCTGCAGCTGGATTTTAATAGCTGTCTAAGCTATTGTGGAATGAAATAGTTCTTGATGGTGTCATGTGATGTAGTAATCACTGGTGGGGTGAGCTCACAACTTTGTCTCCAGTGCTTTCCCCAGGTAGTTGTTAAAAAAAAAACCAACCAAAAAAACCCTAAACTGACAATGTTTTTTTTGTTTATTTTCCAGAAAACTGATTGGGAAGTAGCCATAAAGAGTATTAACAAAAAGAACTTGTCAAAGTCACAAATCCTACTTGGAAAAGAAATCAAAATCTTAAAGGTATGTTAATTTGCAGTGATTTTTAAAGCTGCTTTGCTTGGAAAAGGAAAAGAGACTTTTGACCTAGTTCATTCTGGGTCACGGGTAGTGTCACAGTAGCTGCTGTTGTGCTGTTTGTTTCTTTGTTAGTGATCCAGAAATAAAAAAAGACTAAGAAAAAAAAAGATGAATTTAGGTCTGGAAATGGTCTCAGAACAGGTTATTTTGTAGTTAAAAGTGGAAAGTTGTTGTAGGTCCACATGCGGAAAACTTCCCTTCAGGATGGTGAGCGTGGCTGCTCTCCTAGGCAGTGCACACAGCAAATCATAGCTGAGGGTAGAACATCTCTTTGATCTTTTTTCACCTTCCTTGCTCAAAAATGCCCTGAAAGTTGAAATCAGCATCCTGAATTGGATTCCTGAGGCAACCTGAGTTGTGTTAATTGATTTAAAAGGTGTAGTGTAGCTCTAGCAGAGGAAATATGACAGCTCATCATTCAGTTTTTCAGTGCTATTTTAGCATCCTCTGCTCTCTGAACTTCACATCTCATTTCACACAGCTTTGCAGTAATAATTAGTGCTGCTTTCTTTCCATTTTCTGGGCTCAGAGAGATGCATCACTTCTTTATATACTGCTAGGGACACGTTATATTCTAGTGTATTTATTATACACCAGAAATTGTAGTGTTTGGTGTTTCAATCTGCAAAGACACACGTGATTTTGAGCAGTTACAAACAACTGCCTGAGCTGCTCTGAGAGTTTTATTGGCTGTTACGTGCTTTGATTTCCTTGATGTTATAAAACTAAGGTTGACTTAACCATAGAGTAGTTGGTTACTTCACTAAGCAAGAAATTGTGTAATGCTCTGAAATTAATTCTAGTCAGTTTTTAGTACTCATTAAAGGATCTTGTGCTCTAGTACTTTCTGTAACAAGTCATAGACATTAAGTTCTGGAACTAAATGTTTTTATGACCTCTAAAGATATTGCCCAACTTCCTATTGCTGTAAATACTGTCAAAGTAGCTTGGGGTTTCCTCCAGATTCTGTCAGATAGTCTTAAAAAGATGCTACTTTTCTTTGTAAAATTTGTTTCTCTTTATCATCTAGGAAATTAAATAACAAAAACAGGCTATTTCCATAATACAAATATTTTGTTTTACAGGAACTTCAGCATGAAAACATTGTAGCTCTTTATGATGTCCAGGTAAAAGAGATTTTGATGCATTTTTCTCCATTTAAATTTATTTATGAATATATGTGTATACAGAGTAAAAAGTTTGGAATCATCATTTATTTTACTGTCATTGGTTTGGAATTCAGAAAAAGCAGAGGCAAGTGGCAGCCTGAGAAGCTCTGCAAAGGCGGTTTGTGTAGTTTGGTTCTGTCTCCAGAGAGAAAGCATTGGCTGGGCTGGGAGCTCTGCCAGTGGCAGTGACTATTCTCCTGAATTAGCCTTGTTTCCTTGGCCTGTAATTTATTTGGGAAGTGGGTGTTTGTGGATAACAACTGGATACACCTGAAGGAAAATGCACTGGTAGGAGTTGATCTAAATGGCTGGAGCAAGTGGCATTAAGAAGGTCAACATAGTTAAAATACTTTGATGTAGGCAAGGAGCAGCATCTTGGAGACCTCTGGAACAAAGAAGTGTGTTGTTGTTTAGCTCTGTGTCCTGGCACTGGAGGAAGTAGGAAACCACAGTCACACATGTATATGTTGCTGTTGTCTGTGCTCAGAAGGACAGGATAAAGACCAAGCAAACATTTAGATCTTCTCAAGTAGGAGAAATAAGGATTAAATTGCTTCACATTGTCTTCCTCTTGTTGTTCCCAGGATTCTGCCTGAGAAGGTGGAGGAGTTAGCTCTCTAGCCTACCCAGGGTAGTGTGTTCTGCTTAGTAGGAAGTACATTTTTGTGTCCTGAGGCCTGCAAGTGTTGAGCAAAGCTAAAGAAGACATGAGGTAGCTTATACAGCCATTTGTTCTGCTTGGAGAAGAACTGTACATTTATGTCCTGGGCTCAGTTCTGATATTAAATACAGTGTTACAGAAATAACTGAGAACCACCCTTGGGGCATTGCAAAAAGCAATGCAAAAAAGACATTGTGACATTCTTCAGTGTTTTCTGACTTGTACACATTCACATCCTGAAAGGTTTTCAGCTGGAGTGTGTAGATGTGTATCTCTGGAGCTACAGAAGTCTGTGCTCAGGTGAGACACCTCAGGCAGGCTGAGGTTTTATGGTGTGTGGTGCTCCAGGATGTGTCCTGACTTCTGTCGGCGTTTGGTACAAAGCAGTGATGTTCATGTAGCAACAGAATCTGCATCAAAACTTCCCATTTGGATGTGTAGACTCTATTCCTTCCAGATCTTGACTTCAAAATCCTTCGTGTTGAATATTATCTGCTCTGAGAGGGGAAAGTATAGTCTGCTGTGCTTCTTGAAGAGACCAGGTTTTCCAGAGTATTGCTAAGTGGAAATAATCTCTCAGCATCCTAAATTTAGCATATCCAGACATCTTAAAGGCAACTGGAATTGTTGTCTGAGGGCGTTGGTGTGTGAGTAAGCAGCTGAATTTCAGATTTATCATTTACAGTTGTTTATATCTGAAGATTCCTTTGCAGCTCCACCTGGGAGTAGTTGGCTAGTTATGTATTTTGATGACTTAACATCAAAACAAGATTCTTGTTCTTTTGATTTCTGCACAAGGGAGGAGAGGGCAGAGCCCTACACTTCTCTAAGGTTTCTTTACCTAAAGGTTGTTTCTAAACATAACTTTTATGCTTTTCTGTTCTGCCACAGGAAGGGGTGTCCCTAGAGGGACAGGACTTCTTGAGTGATCGGTGCTCTACTCTGCAGAGAGGAGAGGATGTTGCTGTTGTGTTTAAATAAAATGAACAGTTACAGCAAAGAGAAGGACAAACCTGTGTCTCCTACTCTGTTACTTTTCATATACGTTCCTGGCAAACACAGAGCTTGGCAGTATGATGCTGACAGGACGTGCAGACAGGAAGCTGAACATGAGCCAGC
>NW_008666196.1:0-3572 GCF_000695815.1 Acanthisitta chloris | reverse complement strand
CCAGTCTGAGTGGTACCTATAATCTCTCGAAGATTTAGGATGGCTGTACTCTAAAGTGGAATGGTGATCTGAATGTATCCTATGGTCTGAATGGGAACGGTGATCTGAATGAGGCCAACTGTCTTTTAAACTTCCTTCCAGGTTTGACCTGTGATCTCTGCTCCTGTGTTCATCCAGCTTTCTATGTTTACTATCACTATAGTAACTGAAAAAAAATACATATATTAGTATTACTGAACACAAAGTAAGAACTACAATTATGTCAATTCAACAGAACTGCATAAGAGAAATGTCTTTGCAATTCTGCATTACTTATAAAAGATTCTTTAATGCTTGCTACAAGCATACTGCAAAACCCGGAAGGGAATTCTTAACTGAGCAATTTACCTGCTGTCTTGTTTATAGTGATCCCAGTCTCTGTGGTCTTTTCCATTGCTGAAGGCTGAATAGGACCTTTTCCTTGAGTCACTTTTCTTATAAGCATCTCCCTGATGCCTGTCCTTATGATGATCATGGTACTGTGACAAATGTCTATCAGAAGAATTGTCCCTACTACTGTCATCATGGTTTGTATTCCCTTTCAGTCTTTCAACATCTGTTTAATAAAGCAGAGGTTATAAAGAAGCCTCATATGGTATAAATCTTTTTCCTTCACCAATCCAAACAGCACTTCTATCTGTCAGATTTAAAGCAATGTGACAGTGATATTATAGTTTGACAGAAACAAGATCGAAATAATTGAAAGACAAATGCAGTAATGTGAGTGAACTGAGAGAAATCTCATAAGTAAATAGAAGGCAAGCAAGCTAGAAATGTAGATATGTAGGGCTGAAAAAGTAAATTTTTCATCCTTATAAACTCAATGGAGAACATCAGTGTGGTCCAAATGAGCAGTGAGTAGAGACCAGGTGCCATTAGTAGAGCAATTTGAAACAGAACAGTAGGAAATTCCTTGCTAAGGAGAGACAGCCCTAGCGTGAACACCATTTTTAGAGGTACACCTTGTTAATGAAAAGTTTTTAGTGACATTCCTAAAATACATTATACTCATTTTCAACTCATAACATACTCCAGGTTTTATATAACATGATATCAACCCAAGCATTACAAGATAGGAGTATAGAAAACAGCATTATTGTCAATAATAAAAGACATCCCATATAACTGATTGCTAACCATGACTTCAGGGAATATCTTTCTTATGATAGAGTGACATTACAACTGCTACAAACAGGAATAGAGCCTCCAAGAAGTTTATAGGTGTTGAGTTGGCCTCTCTCCCTCCTCAAAATTAAATACAAAAAAGTGTTTGGGGTTTTTTTAAATTAATTTATTTACTTTAAAAGAATGGCCAAATAACTTGCTACTAAAATCAGTAAGTGCCAAATTCAGTCCATGCTCAGTTGAATTTCATCAGCAAATTAGTGAAGTTATGCTAAGTCAGCCTATCCCTATGGTATCCATCAGTATGGGAGATCTAGGAGACAGTTTTGAGTTTATTTCATTTTACATACCATCATTTAAGATATCCAGCACAATAAAATGCTCAAGATTTTTTACCTGGATTTCTAATTACATGTGTATTCACGTTGTTGCTGATATTCTGGTCACTGTGCTGCTACAAGAGACAAGTACAAAAACTGTCATTGATAAACCTCAAAGTCGCATCTGAATTATTCAGAAAATATCCTGAGAAAACAGACTTGTTTACTATGAACAGTAAAATACATTTAAAGTATATTGAGTGTACACAATTGTGCTGATACTTAATAATAACAGTTATAAACCGTAGAATATATATTTGTATATTTAGAGAGTCTGAAAGTATTACCTGAGATTCTTGGCGTTTTTTAATTGCATGTTTATACAGCTTGTGCAGCTTTCTGGCATCAAATTCTGTAAACTTAGAGACAAAAATCCACAAGTTTCTGAGGAAAAAGAAAGAGAGGGTATACTTCTTCCATATATTGGTTTTTATTGTGTCATACAACAGAAAATGGACATAAATGAAATTATTTCAACAGTACTTCAGTAAACTGAAATCATTGTAAAGTCTGTTACACAGAATATTACCACCTAGCTGCACAGCAAACATTATTTAGCTGTATTTCAAACTTTGCAGAAATTGATTATATAATAATGTCATTTTGTAATATTTCTTACGACTGCAGAGTGCAAAGTGCATGAAAAATAGTCTTAATGGCAATTCTATTAATAGAAGGATGTGCATTTGCATAAAAATGAAGTTTTCAATTTGTTGTGCAAGTCTTCTGAAAGATTGCTTAAAATATGTCAGAAAACTTGAGTATTTACTACTCAGTAAAGATACTTCTGAACTTGAAATCTCTTGCAGTATAAGAAATTTGACCTACATGCCTCATTTCCTACAGATATCAGGGACAGGATTTTTCCACAGAATTCCAAAGCCTGGTCAAACCTTTTGAAACCAAATGAGAAATCTGAAAGAGGATGGAAGCAGCATGACAAAATCTTTGATCCTAATCTATGCTATGAAAGAAGAAAGCAAAACAAAACAATGCATTTGGTGTCAAGAAGCAAAGACAACATTTGCTTCTGTGATTGCAGACACCAGATCTAAAGTCTAGAATTCTTTTAGCAAGGTTTACAGGTGGAATGCTTAAAAGACTACAGAATAATGCTGTTCTAACAAGTGTTCAGAAACATCTCAAGTATGTAGGCTCAAGAAGCATCTATCTGCTCTTTCACTGTGATGATTTAAATATTTAAATAGTTTTGGCCTAGAGGTTTGCAAAAGTAGACACAACCAGCCAATGGTGTGCCTAGTGACATCAGTATAAGAAATATCTTATAGAATACCTTTACTAAATTCTATGTCTTATTAAAGACAGATGAAATACATATTTTAATAATCTATGTATGGTACTGCAACATTATTATGAATTAATATTATAGTAGCTCTATTATACTCATTCTTCACTGAAAGGGTTATCAGGCATTGGAAGAGGCTGTTCAGGGAAGTGCTGGAATCACTATCCCTGAAAGTGTTCAAAAAATGTGTGGATATGGCACTTAGAGACATGGTTTAGTGGCAAACATGGCAGTGCTAGGTTAACAGTTGGACTTGATGATCTTAGAGGTCTTTTCCAACCTTAACGATTCTATGATTTTATGATTCTATTATGCATTTCCACTTAAAGAAATATGTTTACTGAAGTGTCATTAAGACATAGATGTTGGTTTATGTATTTCAGTTCAACCCAATATTTTAAAATAAAGCAAGTACAAACAGCAGAAATATTCTATGTTAACAACAGTCTGCAAGAAATTTAAACACTCAACTGAGTGTCGTATATGGAAGTGCAACCATATTTGCAACCATAAAGGATTAAAGTGCACATTATGATAAAACTAACACATTGTCTTAAGAACTTAACAACAAAATATAGCAAGTTTATAAACCAATATTTTTCTTATTTTTTCCAAAGTTATCACCTCACAGACACATAAGAACACTTAAAACTCTTCCTTCATTTTAAAATACATTTCTGAGTATGTTATGATGTTTTTTATCGAGTCAGTTAATATCTGAT
>NW_008666195.1:0-11352 GCF_000695815.1 Acanthisitta chloris | reverse complement strand
ATATAAATAAATACATATACAAAATATGGCATTACTTTCCAGAGAGATGTTACATTTCACAGGCCACCTTTCCTTCTCCAGATTTCATTGTCATACAGAATTCTTCCACAAAGTTCAGTAAACAATCAGCCTTAAAAAAACCAATGTTGTCAAAGCATCACATACCACAACAAAACCAAATCACTTATCTTCCAATTAAAAAAAAAAGGACATATAACACCATTGCAGACAGCTGGTTTAAATATTTAAACCCAATGGTTCTTATTCTATGTTTAGATGCAGGCAAGTGATTTCTACCAAAGTCAAAACAAGCAACAATTGTGTGTAGCATAAATGAAGTGCGTGGGTCTCAACACCCAGGGTCCATGATCCCCCCCCATCTTGTCAGCATCATTTGGAACAAGTTTCTTGTACAGAGTATGTGCTTTGGTAGAATGTACCAAGACAACACCGAATAGATACAGCTTTTCAAAATAAATAAGCAAATAGAAAGGGTGATACTGTAATGGCAATTTTTTGTTCATGAATATTCTGTATTAGCACGAGTAGGAAATGGAGGAAATGTAAGCCTTGTTGCACAAACTGAAGCAAAGGACAGACAGAAGAAAGCTTTACCAAAAGCTTCAGTGCAACTGTTATCCTTTCCAGTGGCATAATTCAGTGATGGGTACATTAGAAATAATATTTAAAATAATTCAGAAAAATCTTAAAAAATTATCTTGGTATTTGTAGTTATTTCAAATAACAAAACTCATTCCCTTCTGGAAACACTTCCTTCACTCCACAAATTAATTTCTATTATCCAGATAGGTCAGTGTATATGCATATGGATCTATACATATTTGTAAATCATTCCACACACTTTCTCTTTTCTGCATACAGAAGTATTCACTTGAATTATTGTGTAGTATTTGGTATTCACGTTACATTTAAATAAGGTTTATTAAAAAACAATTATATTAAATACAGTCTAATAGAATATTCATAATAAATTTTACAGAAAAAATAGCCATGTCTTTATTTAGAAACACGTTTCTTTAAAAAGTTCTTTGAGATTTTTATAAAACTTTTTACCCGTGAAAACAAGTTTCCCATCAGACCTGTAAAAAAAGCTTAACCTTTAAATCCTTGTGGTTTTTTTGTTTTGTGTTTTTTTTCTTTAATACTTTTACAAGCTTATGATCTATAAATCTTTAAAATAAAAACCCCCAACAAAACAGTATCTTTCGGGATCAGATTGGTCACAGGCTGTTCTTTAAAAAGTCAGTGGAGACTCCCTGAATCCATACTGAAGTGCCTTTTATTTTTCTCTCTCTGGGTGTCAATAGTGCAGGTTTACATGGGAATTCAAAATCCCTACACACCCTATAGGAAGCTTGACGCATGTCGGTGGCAGGGTGCAGCTGCAGCGGTGTCTGCACAGGCTACGACTCCCCATCTGCTGCAGGAGGCAGAGCTCGTCACTTCACCCACAATGCAGTCCACAGGGTTTGCCCAGCCCCTCCGAGGTCTCTGTGAGGTCCAGCAGCCACGCACAGATGCCAGAAGAGCTGGCACCCAGCTCTCATTTGCTTTCCAAGTTAAAACAGTGGACATCTCCTTTTCCCTTCCCATCATACCCAGGAAGTGGCTGCCCGTATTTATCCACGCACCAGCAATAACCTCTTTTTCGGCCTTTGGACGGGCGACACTGAAACAGAACATAAGACTCGGTTAGCATGCTTTTTGTTTTTTCCACTCAGTGTTATACAGCAGGGATTCCTGCTCATTTGTTAGCTGCACTTCTATACCCTGACTATATCTGACAGAATCAAACAGAATGTTTGTTACCACTACAAAGTGTATCAATAAAAACTTACCTCCTCTCCCCATCAACCCCTCTCAGTCTAACTACTCTGTAATAAAACTGCACTGAGAACTACCAGAAAACAACCTGATGAAGTACTCCCTATTGTATTTTGCAGCATGGCTGCCCCCTTTGAATACCAGGACTACATACAACAGTATGGGCAAATGACTGGGACCCATCTTTGAAAAATAAAGTTAACAGATTTGTTCTACACTAAAGCACAAGTCTGGCAAAGACAGCCATTGCAGCAATAAACACCCTTGGCTTGCATCTGTTTGCTGGTGGAAACTCAATACTGTAGCTGACATTTCTTAACAGATACATAATCCTTCTGTAATGGAGTTATACCTTCAACAACTGCTAGGTGCATTAGAACTTTACATGTGTATTTTCCTATAAATATGGTTGCATATATATTAGTTTATAACCTCTGTCAGCTTTGGAAGTTAACTGCTGGAATTTGACCAACTCGAAACTACCACAGGCAGTGACACAGAACCTCTTTAGAAGCAGCAACACAGTAAAAATGCATTATAAAGTATACTATGCACTAAGTAATGCTCTTCCCAAGGAACCAAGAATGGCGAAAACTGGACTAAAGGAGGTAACATGCTGCAGGCTGCATTCAGTATGCAACCCTGGACAGTTACATACTGTGAATCTCTAGGATCCTGCAAGGTTTTTACCCACTTGCAAGACATGTCTCCAGAATTTCTTTATATTTGCAATGTTCAGCCTCACTGCCAAGTCAGCCTCCATGTCAGCTCAATGTTTTGAGATCTGGTGATACTGGGTTTGCTTCGAATGCAAACAGAGGTGGCTGTTTACTCAGGACATATCTACAAAGGAGGCAGTGACACAAGCATACCTAGCTTCCTGAGATTTCATCTGTTGCAATATAAAGGAAGATTGGCTAGAGTGAAGGTACTTAAGAGTCCTCAACTCTGCCAAGTCTATCATGATAGCAGAGCAAGTGCTACCTCTGAGATCACATTCACAGAAATTCAAGTTTTTCAGAGGTTCAGGCTAGTATAAGTCAGGTAAACCTTGCCACTACCACTCAACTGCTGCTTCTCCAGAGTCTCACAGGCATGTCCTCATCTCCCAGGAGAGTATGGCAGTCACTCACAACTGTAAGTGCCTTTTCCCTGTGCAGGTACACAAGGAAACATCAAGAAAACACTGGGCTTCATATGCTGCTTGAAGTGTCTGATCCTTTCCATGTTTAGTTTAGTATCTCAGGTGACAGGCTGCTATTTTGGACAGAACTGTGAATACAGATCACTCCTGGGATGGCCTGCAGCAGCACACTGGCCCGTGAGCCAACTGATTCGTGGCAGCATGAAGTAGAGTAGACTGTCTTCACAAGAAACTTGTGAAAGAGTGATGGAAGCAGATCACACATTAGATACAAATTTCTCAACTATTTTCCCTTGTTTATTTTATTTTAGAGTAAATGAAGTACTGTTAATCACTATAACTGCAAATTAATCCACCCTTTGATACACTGAGTAACAAGCCCAATGCAGAAATAGTACAATGCCTTCTGTTCTATGAATTTGCAGTCCTGCTGCATTAGGCCTATGAAAATTGACAGCATCAGGATGACAAGATCCAGCTTAAAGTACCTATCACCTTAGTTTTAGGAGAGGGTGAAGAAGTTCAAACCTACTGAGAGAACAGCTACATTAATAATTTGCTAAACTACATGGTTACCTGTGTTTCAGTTCTATTTATCTGTTTGGCTAGTTTTCTGTACTAAACCTTTAAGCATAAGTTTTACAACTTCTGTTTATTGTCTCAAAAACCTGACTAGAGCTTGTACGTTTTCTCAAGGATTTTCATGACTGGCTGCTCAAAGTCCACTGATGTCAAGGGAAATTTTCCTTCAATTTTGGTGGCACCTGCATTGGACTCTATCTTAAGATGCATTAACATTTAATAACTTAACTTCTTCATGCTCAAAACAAATAAATTAATGACAACAGCCTTTGCACAATTTAAATTTTACAGAAAAGGAAACTGAGACAGCACTTCTTAAGTTGTTTTTTCCAACAAAGCAGGCACAGACAGAGACTAAAGAGTATGGGGCTTCTGGCTGCCAGCCTGGTGCTCCAGCAATGAAACTACACTTCTACTAATAATAGTAACATAGCCTCCCCTTTTAGAAGTACTACATGAAGTATGTTACACAACTCTCACTGATTCATAGGCTTGCATCACTCTCAAAACAAATGATCAATCGAAGTTATGATGTTGGAGGGTTTGACTGCTTTTTACAGTTGCACAATCAATTTTCAAAATTAACTGCAACAGGATGTTAGTATGCAGAAACATCTTCCTTAGTACTAGTATTTTTTTACTTCTTCTAGACAATCCATTTGAAAAGCAAACCCCTTAGATCATTCTACAGCTGAAATAATGCTCCACGAGGAAACAATTTACCTAAAAAACTTATATCTAAGCATCCAGTCTTCTGAGTATTGTACTCCACATACATTTCAAGGCTCTGCCTAGCTCTCCCTACTGTATGACTTCATAAGTCCAAAAAGCTGGAAAACTGCCCAAGTGGTGGAGACAGTAATTACTTCTGATAGAAACACCAGCTGCCAGCTTCCATGCCACCTGCCCTTCTCTCTTCCACAAAGGAGGGCCGCAGAGGCATTTGTGGGGCACAGCAAAGCATATGGTATCCCATTGAATTCCTGCTCAGCCCAGAGATCTCCATGGAGCTGCATCCGTGGTCTTCAGGAACAGACTGCAGACAGTATTGACAGATACCTCAGGCCATTTTGGCTCCTGCCAAGCACAGCTCTGTTTTCAGTGGAACAATGCCAGCTCATATTTAGGTGAGTATCTGGCTCCGGTATACAAATATGGGGCAATTCTAGTAATTGCCCCATATAGCAATTTTAATTTCATCAAAACCTTTTTTTCCATGCTTGAGGCAGGAACATGCCTGCATCAACCTACTCCACATAAATATATCTATATACCACAGTTGAATAGTACAACCTTACATGTCTGATTTATTAAGATAAACAGTTCTAAATTTTAATAGGTCTGATTTTTAAAAAGTTTATATATAAACACAAGGTGTGAAATATTTTTCATGCTATACTCTGACAGATAAATTTTTGTTCTTAAAATTGTTTCACATATGAAAATTAGTTTCTGTGGTTGTTCCTGAAAGGCCAACTTCTATACAAATGTCACACCACTTGACTGGAAGAGCAAGTGACCAGGAAGGCAGAGTATGTGAAGTGCCTTCTGAATGAGTCTTAATCGTGTCCAGGGTTTATCAGATTCCTACCCTACCACACCTACTCCATTCTCATCCTAGACAATGGTTTTAGCAGCTGCTTCCAGAGTTCAAAATGCCTAACTCACTCTCATTTTTCAATGGATTTACTGCCTATTTCCTAACCTACTATTCTGAATTTTGCTGTGACGACAGACTATAATTCAGTTACAGATTGAACACTGCTAATAATGGCAAAGAAGGGAATTAATAAAATAGCATAGCATTCTGTTAATGAGATTAGACACTTGCTCACAGTGTCTAAAATATCAGACCTACATGCTGATGCTTCAAAAAGAAAACCAAACACAATTGTCACACTGCCTTGTGACATTTGATTTGGCCTGGACAGGACTCACTCCTCACACTGATGCTTTTTTGTAGGAGTTAATTCTGTGAGGGCAACTATTATTTTTGTTGTGTACTTTGTTGCTGAGAGAAGCAACAAAGTACAAAGTAAGCTGCCTCTATCTGTGAAGGCCTGTTCCCAGGGTTAACTGATGCTCATTTACGGGAGCAGCACCCCAACTGCATTTCATGCAGAATATTTGCTCACATAAGCTCCATTTGTGAGTATCTCCCGCAAGATTCCGAGTTGTCTCAAACTACCATTGAAACTACTGGATCTGTGTAAATTGGCACAGCACTTGACAAGGCTGGCCAGGTATGAAAGTGTCCCTTCATCCTCTATGTTTGCCAACCAGATGGGCTGCTGCACTTAGCGCAGGAACCTTTCCTGAAGCAGTTTTGAAAGTCTCTCAGGAGCACAGACACTACACAGAGGGCAGAAGCATGTCTCTGCTCTGTACCAACACCTTAGTCTCATAAATCAACTTCTAGGAACAAAGGCTAGTTATGATTATTATATGTCTTTCCTATTTTTTCCCCTTTTTTTCTGCCTTGGTGGCAGAACTATGACTACCCTTTAAAGTACAGTCATCCTTTAAAGTAAGCCACTTTAATATGTGCTTACTGTGGATCTGATTTACTACATGCACATGCCAGAGACTGCTTGCAAACCACCACATTTTCGCTGACAAAGCAAAAACCTCAGAGCCTAAAGACAGATAAAAGGAAGATCTACTGAACAAAGTAAATACTCATCTGTGGTCTTCTGTAATACCTAGAGAATGAAAAGGGCTACAGCACACTTGTGTGCCTTGAACACAGTTAAATCATGGGATATTCTAGAGCAGCTAAGGAAATGCTTTTATGGCATATGCACAAAACACAGTTGTAGCCTCACTCCACATAGCAGTCCAATGTATTTTCTGAAAAAAAACCAAAAACAGATGGAGAAGTGAGCATTGCTCTCTGCTGGTTTACACGCAGTGGGACAAGATTGACACAGCCTTCCCAAAGCTCCAGGCAACAAAAAGAAATTTCCCCTGCTTGGGAGTTGCCACCACCTGCTTGGGAAAAGCTGGGAAGCATAGACAAGCTCAGCAGCATACACCAAAGGTCAAACAGCACTGTCAATGCTGGGCTGATGGCAGAAAGGAAGGCTGGAAATCTCACCCCTATTGCAAATACCCCACCTGACACTGCCAGCTTAATGCAGAGCCCCAGGGAATACCAGAAAGGGAAAGACTATTTCTAAGGAAGCTGGAAGCCAAAATATGGAGAGATACCATTCCTAAAATAAGGTTGCTTGATTGGAGGTTGGCGTCTCACTTCCAACCAATGAACTGCATTAGCTAACAACAGACAGTCAGCCACTGCTTTAGTTACCAGAGACAGGGAGACTGACTTGTGCAAACTCAAGTGTGAGAGACAAGATGGTCCACAAAAAAAATCTCTCCTTGAGAAAAGTCTTAAAAGAAGCCTTTGGATTCAGGATATTTTGGAATTATACCAAGAAACATATTTGGAAGCAGGCCACTAACTAAACAGCAGAATTAGAGGGGATGTGCACAGTAAACAAAGGACCTGGCACATCTTGCACTTCCCCAAGTTCCTGAATGAGCTTCAAGGACAGCTCAGAACGGAGAGTGCTAGTGTAGCTCAACCTGACAGAACTAAAGCACAAATACCTGCACTCTCAGTCAGCATTTGTCAAGAAAGGTCACAACCCCAGAACTAGAAAGGGCTGAGAAGCCATCCTTGCTGCAGAGTAAGTACTAGATGTATCGCTTTCATGATAACATGACTTGGATTTTGGAAGCGATCTGTGTAGCACATAAAGGACAGATTATACCTTTCTCAAGTTGCTTTTTGTAATATGATCCAGTGCAGTTCTTCTAGGAACTCTCAAGCAGCTATTTACAATTCAAAGCATTGATCTATTGCAGTCATATGGTGACTGCAACATTAGCTCTGTGGGTTATTGCAGAAGCACTGCTTTTTTTAAACC
Source organism: Acanthisitta chloris (assembly GCF_000695815.1). Classification (NCBI taxonomy): domain Eukaryota; kingdom Metazoa; phylum Chordata; class Aves; order Passeriformes; family Acanthisittidae; genus Acanthisitta; species Acanthisitta chloris. Next base: position 3,849 of record NW_008666195.1, on the reverse strand, counting down.
GAAGGGCATTAGTATCTAGGACACCGGTCAACCCATGTGTGATTAGGTATGAAGTTTCCCAAATGAATCTGTTGTCATGACCATAGAAAATAAAAATACTGTCCCCACTTGACAAGGTTCAACACTATCAGATCAGGTCCTAAAACTGAAAATTAACTAGTTCCTCTGTAAAATGATACATAATGCACCTCGCTGGCAAGATCCTTCAAAGATACAGAAAAGGTGAAGTACATCGACTGAAATTATCAAAACTCTGTACTTACTTGCTTTTTCTTGTAGAACCCCTTCTTGTCACAATTTGGAATATGAAAGCCCCTGGGACTCAAAACATTCAAGATCTTTAGGTGGTTTAAAGTGTCTTCCATTTCTCTACGACACGGACCCTGTTAACAAGCATGTTTTAAAAAACATAGGTGAAACTTCATTCCCAAATTCTACCTTTCACATAGAAGCTAATAAATCTTTAAAGGGCAAGAAGTGCTAACAAAACCAAACAAATTCATTAAAACAAAGGGATAGCTGGATATGCCAAAAGGCAAACCATTCACAGAAAAAAAAAAATCTGACTTTGTTTCATTCAAGATAAACCAATTTCTAAACACTGAAGGCCCTATGCTATGCTGAGGCACATACTGGCATTTGCATTTGAAATCACAGTCACATATACCTATGAGAAGGCTTTAACCACTGTGCAATTAATCATACATAACGTAAGTTGTGCTGGTCTTGCACCAAGTGGGGAAAAAAAAAGTAGGCAATTCAATATACACCACTTAGGTAGACCTTCCCTAATGACATTTGGTTTTTGTGACTCTGTTGGATTTGGAATCTTAAATGAAATTGATTTCATTGAAAACACTTAGTTTGGCATAGTGTATGTGCATATATAAAAATACCTCTACTTTGGACAATGATTCCCAATTTCAACTGGACCAAATGGGTGCAGCCATGCAAAGGACCAGCTGCACACAACAGACTCATTAGATAAGTACTGTCACTTTTTCCCTCACTTTCTTCATGTGCAAAAAAGGCTGACAACAATGTAGTGAGGATTAGCTCCAGGACAATGAGCCAAAAAGAGCTTCCAGAAGCACTTTTAAGAGCATGTCTCAAACACCAATTATTTCTCACTGCAGCCCTTCAGGGTAGGGAGTAAAGCGTTGAGAGCCTTAGTTTGCAGTCAGAAAACCAAAAGCAAAGGAGTTCACATTTTGCCAGAGGCCAAGAAGGCAGTTAGTGTCAGCAGTGGGATCAGGATTCACGAGTCACAGCCTACAAACTCTGTGCTTAGCTACACTCCTGTCTGAGCATATTAGTGACTCAGCCCCTCAGCCCACTTCTTCAGTGGAGACCCGAAAAAATTTCTTTGCATAGCTTCATGGTTGGAAAATGTTTAAGTTGCTGTATTGACACAAAGACTCAATTTGGTGCAGTTTTTAATTAAGTGAAGTAATGATATTTATACTTTCAAGTAACAGTATTAATAATTTGCTCATGTAAAGTGCCTTTTATGTGTCTGAAAACATATAGACTCCATAGTTCTACTGGAGTTTAAAATGGAGTTTTTTTGGTTAGTCAAGACCTTCTTTGTTGCTTTAACATGTTTTCTTTCTGTATAAATCTCACACGCAATAAACATGAGCTTTAAACTGTTCCTCTTACTGCTCAGACACACTCACTACAAATCACACAGACTCAAAGATCTGGTCTCAAATCAGACTAACAGCTTTTTAAAAATTATTATTTTGAACCAAGCTTCCAAAGTCAGATCAGTATCAAAAGCTAACATGCAGACACAGCTAGAAGGGCATTTTCTAACAAAGGCACCTGTCCCTGATGGATTTGTTTCAGGTTCTTACAGACACCAGCAGCCTTGGTAAGTTGGTGCACCTCTGCTCATGGGACCCAACTATCATATATGGGAAATACTCACCCTAGTTAAGACCAGGACCCTATTTCCTCAGAGTAACCAAACTTCATTCTTTTACTGTATGCAGTTTACTTCACATTTTTGGGAGGAAGACACACTGAAAGGCAGATACTGAAGTGATATTACTAGATGGCTGGACATCAGTGACAAACTAAAGTTTCTCTTGAAGACCACACTCTCTTCAGGCACAGCTTTTCACCTAAGACAGGTTTCAAAACCTCCTTTTGCAGATAGGAAGCCACATGTTTTCACAGTGCCTGTTTCGATAAAACGCCGAAGTACATACAGACATTTTTTAGGCCATCTGGCCTCTGTTTCGATAAAACGCCGAAGTACATATAGACATTTTTTAGGCAATCTGGCCAAAGGCACGAGAATAACAACCAGGTCATCAGCCAGGAAGTCCAGGAAGGTAATTATTCTCCCCTCAGATTCAACACAACCTGGGAACACTGGACAGTCAGTAGGACACAGTGGCAGCTCATGTGCCCATGAGACTTTCCATTTAAGCAGCGGCACCAAATGACGACTGCAGGTGGAGTGGTGTTCAGCATTTCATACAATGACAGCCAAGATCCTAATCCTCAACTCAGCCTAAGTTTACCTCCCTTGATTTGTACTACAGAGTACGAACACAGTGCCACTACAGCCAACATGAAACATCTTTTTTCCCATTATGGCAAGTCAATAATCCTCTTTGCAAGCAAGTTTAATTATGACACTATTAAACCTATCCCAAATCCACTCACACAAACGTGTGACAACTACAGAAGAAATAACTTTCAACCTCTAAGAAATGACTTAGTGAAAACCATGCTTGTAGAGATGTAAACACTGCGTTAGTCCTACGTGTTTCCTGAACACAACCTGCTCAGTCTGCTGGTTGTCTGCGCATTTGAAGAGCCAACAGTTTTACCGGTTAAACGGCCAGAACGCCCTAAAAGGCTCCAACTACCAACACTTAGCTGTTTAGTGTATTTATCTTGTCATATGCACAACATGCATACACACACACACACTCACATGGTGGGAAATGTCTTCCCATTTACAAAAATACTTACATATTCAGTCTCTTGTTTGGATTCAGAAGAGAAATTCAACGTATCTGTACTCTGCGAATCATATTCCACTTTATAGCGTTGCGTATCTTTGGCTTGCACTTTCCTGATGATATCTATCTTAGTGTGTGGAGGATGTGACTTGGAATCTGGCACCCTGTGAGAGTTTGGAATGGCCTGATTTTCTGTGCTGCTGCTACTCCGGTCTTCTTCTGAATCACTGGAATTTCCTACAAAAAGAACAAGTGCAGTGAAGAAACAATGTTAATCAACTGCCAGCTGTGTCTGCAAGGGCAGAGAATTCTAGAATATCCTAAGTTAGATGAGACCCACAAGGATCACCAAAGTCTAACTTCTAGCCCTGAACAGGACAGTCCCAAGAATCAGACCATGTGCCTGTGAGCATCGTTCAAATGTTTCTTGAACTCTGGCAGGCTTGGTGCTGTGAGCACTTCCCTGAGGAGCCTGTTCCAGTGCCCAACAACCCTCGGGGTGAAGAACCTCTTCCTAACCTCCAGCCTAAACCTCCCCTGACACAGCCTCACATCATTGCCTTGTGTCCTGTCACTGGTCACCAGAGAGAAGAGATTGGTGCCTGCCCCTCTGCTTCCTCTTGTGAGAAATCTGTAAACCATGATGAAGTCTACCCTAATCAACTAGCTTAGTCTACATCATTAATATAAACTAGGGATATATAAAACCACGAACAACGCAGCACTCCGCATGCATCTTTTCTGGCAAGTGATGACACTTATAAATGAAGCATCCTCACGCTCAGGACGGCTTCACAAGGTGCCCCCCGTGCTGGCTGGACCCAACACGTGGACAGTAGCCAGGGAGAGTGGCTCGGGAGCAGCAGCA
>NW_008666194.1:0-4274 GCF_000695815.1 Acanthisitta chloris | reverse complement strand
GCGTTGCTCTGCCGGCAGCGCAGCCAAACGCGCCCGTTCCCCGCCAGGCTCCTGCCCCCGCCCCGCGGGCAGCTCTCCCTGCTGAGCTCACCCCTCCTCTCCGCTCTGCAGGCACAAGGTGCGCGCTATGCTGGTGAGCTCACGGCAACCGTGTAGTAGAAAGGTTATCATTTATAACAGAGTGTATCTGGTTTCTTAATAGCAAAGATCAGATACCTAAGAAAATCTTAACCAAAAAGCTCCAAAACAACATCACACTTTTTTAAATCCCTCGTAACAAGCCATTCCAGCTCACGTTAAGACCCAGTACACGGTCATACAGAACTTTACATCACCTTATTACAGTGATGACTTACATACGTTATCTCAAGTGTAAGTGCATCATTAGCACCGTCAAAACTGACATCAACCACACACAACCCAGCAGTGTTTTGTAGCACACTTTAGCAATAATATCTAAACATTCCAAACAGGCAGATGCAAAGAGTTTTAGCTCATCAACAAAAACCCACCACTTTGATCTTTTTATTACAGAGCCCTGAGAAGTCACCTGAAAACTAGATGCTGTCTTAGCTTTGGGATGTTACCCAAATCATCTTTGTAACAGATCTAACTCTTCCCTTGAGTACAAACAAGTCAAGCAGCACTTCGGAAATTTCTGTTTCCACACTGCTCCTTAAAGTTTACCTTGCCTCCCTCCCCTCTTCTTTCCTGAGAGGTGATTTTTTTGATACCTCCTCTACAACTGGGCACTCTCAAGTACTTTGGGATTTTCTCTTTTGAAATCCATACCTGTGTTTCAGATCTAGGCTTCTGCAGCCTCGTATTTATTTTCAGCAGAATTTATTCAAACCACAGTTACTCTATGCAGTTCACAGGAGTCCAAAGAACATTTACCAAAGTTAACATGCAAATAAAGTTTAGATGAGTGTAATCAAAACCAGGTTAACTCAAAAAGAATACAATACCATTGAACTTTAAAAAAATACTGCATGATCTGACCACAATTTAAATGACAGCTTTAGAAATCTATTGTTGGAAGACCATATAGACAGAATTCAGTATTACAAAAAATTTTAATATTTCAATCTCTTAAAACACAAATAAGAGTGTGCACAAATAGTTTCACAGAGCAAAGTTATCAGAAAGATTAAACTGCATCATGAAGTCACTGTATCTTCAGCGTCATCATCGGGCATCAAAAACCACCACTGGAATAGCACAGTTAAAGAAAAAAATAAGTGTGTTGTGGTTGAAAAATCATGGGGAAGGGGAATAAAAGAGAGACACTGTCTAAATCTAAAGTCACAAAGAAGTATTTCAAAAGCCATCTTTAATTAACCCCACAACACTTTCCTTTTCTCAAAAGGCTGAATAGTACCAACAATTCATAGCAGACCATCATGATTTATTATATCTTGCATAGAAAAATGGAAAACCAAAAGTGCCAGGAAAGAAATCGAGCTGCCAAATCACATTGCAGAGATTGTCCTATAGTAATTTGCTCTGCTGTATTGATTTTTTTGTCTTGAAGGATTGTTACATAATTACTCAAATCTTCCTTCCCTTACATACCTTCTCCCTGTCCACAGCTTCCCAAATGCATTCAAGTGCACTGGTAAAAGGATACATCTTTTTGTCCTTTTCTTGTACATTATTCTGTAGCCACATTCTCTGCATCTGATAGGATCTCTTGCCTTTATTTCATTTTCTGTATGACATTCTGATGTTATGGAGGAAGACAAAGAGAACAGGTAAACAAAAGCAGCATTGTTAACGCACAGATAACTTTCAGAAGTCAAAATAGTCAAATTCCTGTTTGTGGCAAATACAAGAGTAGTGAATCTGCATCAACAGATAAATGATACCAATATACTGTGACAAAAAAAAAAAAAAGAAAAAGCAAGCTTCACTTACATTAAGATCAAAGAGACTTCTGCTAAAATACCAATATAGTACTGCACAGAACACATTCCACACTTGACAGACTATCTACTAACGAAAATTTCACCTCAGTCCTCCAAAGCCCATATGTTTTTTCTTAGAAGACAAAGTATTTCAGAGATTCCTGAAGTGCCAACTCAAAATTGCCAATTTTTAAGTTGTTGTCTTATCTATAGGCAAGAGAGAATTTGACTTCTGTACTTTGGTAAAATCAGAGTCAGCATTTTCAATAAAACACTCAGAGATGCACTAAATAGAAGGTCCACTATTTGTACCACAAGCAGACACTGTGAAAGCATTCTCTGGAGATGGAGGAGCTCCACACAACAACACAAGGTCTAGGGAATGACTTCCACATCATTATCCATACATGCCCCATACATGTGTTATCATCAATGTGTACAAAGATCATCAGGATCCACACTGCAACCATTTGTATCTATGTAATCATCTGTATAATGACTAAGCATTATTTATCATTAAAACACTAAATTTCCAGTGACAAGTAAAAAATACCCCACATTAATGTCTTTTCTTTACCTCCACAAATGTAAATCATTGGCTGCTGCTTGGGAGGCTGAACATCCTTCTGTGAATCCATGTTCTAAACAAAAAACACACAACATGCACATCAGTTTGGGTTTTGGTAGCATTTTTTCAAGGCATACACAATCATTTCATTATCTCAATCTAAAGCTAACAGAAGATGAAAGCTCTTCCTTAAAAGCAAATACAAATTCCCTCTCTATTTGATACACAGGACATGAGACAATTCAGGTTGAAAGAGACTTCAGAAAGTCATCCAATACAACTTCTCAAAAGCAAAATAACATCAGGTTTCTCAGAGCTTTACCAATCTGGTACAGAAAACCTCCCGAGATGGAGATGGCACAACATTTTCTGTTAAACAGTGTTTTAAACATTAAAGCTCAATGAATATTGTTTTCTTTCCTCCCTCCTACCAATGTTAAGAATTTCCTTGCTGGAAACATAAAATTCAATTTCTTACATGAGTAACTCATGTTACTCATGTAACAATGGTGCCATTGTAAACAATATAAGCCTTGATATATTTTCTTCCCCTCTGATACACTAGCTAACCTAATCTACCTGTTCGTGCGTCTAAAGTATTAGAAATCCTGGGAACAGACTGTGGGTGGAAGAATAATAAGAATTAAAAACCAAAACAAAACAGAAAATCAAACAATGAGAGGCCACAGAGAAGAAATTCCACCCTCCAAATCCTAACATAGATGGGTATGATTACCAAATCAAGAGCAATAACTCAGTGCTATTCTTCAAACACCTTTTGATGCCTGATTGTTCAGACTTACTTTGAGGCAAGTATTCCTTCACAATATCAGACTAAATAGTTACATATACTCCATACACTCCAACAACTCTACCAAGCTTAAGTAATCTTATCCTAACATGCAAACTTGCTCGCAACCATGCGCTTTAAGGTGGTTACTGTACCACCTGAGAGATAGTAAACACTTTTTTCCCCACCCAATGCAAGTCTAGAGTAGACTGTATTTCCTTGCCCTTTTTTCTTGAGGCTGCTATTTTCTGTACTGCTGTTCTGTTTGACAGAGATACAAGAATTCCTAACCCTTATGCCAGTGAGTACCATGCTTGACACTTCCTTATAAGAATGGCTCTTGGATGCTTTTGCTTAACATTACAGCAAGAATTATTTCCCTAATCTTCACAGCTTGTTTCAGTACAAATTCAACTGGGAAAACTATGACATTGAAAACAGAAGGACAGACTAGACAGAAACAGTTCGTTCTTTAAGGGTCTGATCAGCACTTGACAAACCACCTTGTTAAAACTGCCATTATGACACTGCAGTTGAGAGAACTGGAAACAATTCATTAAACTCTACAGCTTTCAAGTATGCTCTACCATAACCATAGTGGCATCCCCCCGGTCTAGCAGAGAGGTATCTCTACCCATGGCAGGGGAGTGGGCCAACATGATCTAAAAGGTCCATTCCAACCCCTAAAATTCTGTTATATCAATCCACATGTTACAATCTTTTTGTGTCAGCACGTTATAGTAAGATACAGTAAGAAATAAGATATAGTAAGATATAAGGAGTCATCCATTAGCTCTGGAAAACAGCAGCCTCTTCTAGAACACTGAGCTGAACTAAGGAGGCTCATAGCTGCAGCTAAATAACTTGAGTTAGTGCTGCTCGTGCCCGGGACGGCAGCGACTCACAGTCACACGCTTCGCAGGGAGCCGCCATGGCTGAGGGGGCACCAGTGACACGGCCCTGCGGCCCGAAGCGCCGGCAGAGCCCACGCGCAGCGACGAGAGCGCAG
>NW_008666193.1:9844-12266 GCF_000695815.1 Acanthisitta chloris | reverse complement strand
TGGGACGAGGGCAAGGGGAATGTGCAGATCCTGCGCCTTTCTTGGACGAGGGAGAGGAACTGTAGGGCTGGAGAGGGGAAGGTTGTCTGCAAAAGGCTCCTGCCCCTCTCCAGTCAAGGGTTTGCCTGCGTGGAGCGAGGCAGAAGGGAAGGGAGGAATGGTGGCTGGATATGGAGGGAGGTGGATTGCTGATCCAGGACCATGGGATCATGGACGGGTTTGGGTTGGAAGGAGCTTCAGGATCACCCAGTTCCACCCCCTGCCATAAGCAGGGACACCTTCCCCTAGCCCAGGTTGCTCCAAACCCCATCCAGCCTAGCCTGGAACACTTCCAGGATGGAGCAGCCACAGCTGCTCTAAGCAAGCTCTGCCAGTACCTCAGCACCCTCCCAGGGAACAATTCCTTTCCAATATCCCATCTAACCCTGCCCTCTGGCAGTGTGACATATTCCCCCTTGTCCTGTCCCTCGGGGCCCTTGTCCCAAGTCATTCTGCAGCTCTCTTGGAGCCTCTTTAGACATTGGAAGGGGCTCTAAGGTCTCTCTGCAGCTTCTCTTCTCTAGACTGAACATGGCATCTGACTCCCAGCTGTTCCCACCTCCATCCAAAGCCAGGAAACACCTCCCAGTCGCAGGGGCCAGGGATCCCTGCCCATCCCACACTGTCCCCAAGGCAACAGAGCCTCCACCTTTCACCTCTCCATGAACAAACCATTCGAGCTTAGTTCCATTTTTCCTTTTAATGCAAAAAAATAGCCAAACACATCTTCCTGCCCTCCCCCCTCCCTCCCCAGGTGTGTTTCCTTTGCTCTGTTGTTTGCTTAATATTTCCAGCCAAGCAGCTCCCCCCTCCCAGCCCTCCCAAACCTCTGCAGCTCCACAGGCACCCGGTGCTTCCCCCTTCCCCCTTCCCACCGTGGTGGAGCCCAAAGGGACCCCCAACCACGGCCAAAAAAAAAAAAAGAGGGAAAGATGGAAAACAGCAGGATGCACAGGATTTCAGCAACGTGCCAGTTCTAATCCTGCCAAGAGATTATAGGAAGAAAGAAGAAAACCTAATAGAAAAATAACCCCCAGACGAGTAGCGACAAGCACGGAGCAGCCTCAGCACACAGTGTAAACAGAAGCTGTCCCGATCCGGAGTCTGGATCTCCTGGAAAGCAACAGCACAACATGCTTTGTACACCCCAAAAAGGTCCCTGTGGTGCTGAGCAGCCAAGGGGGAGGGGCTGGGTTGAAGCTCGAGTTGATATTTGTTGCCTTTCTGCAAAAGGCTGAAGTGACCTCAGAGTCTCCAAGTGGTGTTGGCAGCACCAAGCCTGGCCAGGCAGGGACAGGGATGGGGACAAAGTGCCACAGGAAGAGGTGGGATTGGGATATAGGGAGCCCAAGAGGAGGTCCCAGGGCTTTGCAGCTGGGAAATGTGGATAAGGGAAAGGAGAGAGCAAACAAATACAAAAAAATAGATATAAAAACAATCTGTGTGGAGGAGGACATGGACAGTGAATCCACGTTACTGTCAGCGTCCCCAAAGCAAGAACAGCAATAAAAAAATCCCAGTTGAGGTGACAGTGAAGAGTCCAACAGAATTCCCTTCTCTGGGGAAAAATCAAAATACAAATGAGGTACCTGTTCCACCCCAAATCCATCACCCCTTCCCACAGCCACATCCATGCTCCAGCCACTGGTTATTGTCTCTCAAATGAAGTCTCCAGGGCCAGGGCAGCCCTGGAGCAGAAGCACCAAGTGTGTGGCCAGGCCACGGCGCCGGGAGTCCCCGGGCAGTTCCTCCTGGTTGGGTTGTCCAGCAGAGATCCAGTCTCTCCTTGACCCTGCAGACAGATGGTATTGTTCAGTGCTCCAAGGACACGGAGCCTTCTCCAGGTCTCACGTGTTCCTCCAGCTTTTTTTTTGTTTGTTTGTTTTAGAAAACAAAATTATATATATATATTATATACAGTACAATGAAAATATCCATGGAAACAAATTTGGGTGGCTGGAAAAGATGCTTAACAAAAAAGCCTGAAATAAACCAAATTCCCAACTCTTCCCCAAACTTGACGTTTGCTTTCCCCATTAGTCCTCCAAGACCACAATCTCCACGTTATGGACCTGGTGCTGATGGTCCTCCACATCTCCCACCACTTTCTCCTCAGTCCTGAGCTCTGTCTCCAGGATCACAGCTTTGCCCTCCGACTCATCCGTGTCTGCCTCAGGATCTGGCGCCGGGTCGATCTCTATGATGGTCTGACCATCATCCGCGGTGCCCTCCACGGCCTGGATGGTGGAGGTGAGCCCAGACTCCATGGCCACCAGTTCCACAGGGTTGACCACAGTTGCCACGTTGGCCAAGGCCCCACTGTCCTGCATGGCTGCCGAGCTGAGCAGCGCCAGGCTGGAGGACGGGTGCAGGGTGACCGTGT
>NW_008666193.1:2966-9787 GCF_000695815.1 Acanthisitta chloris | reverse complement strand
AGCCAGATGGCAAGGTGTGAACAGTCACTGGGCTGGAGCCTTGGCTGATGGTTGCCACGGGGATGTTGCCCACGGAGAACTGCTGTCCAACAGGAGCGATGGCAATGGGGGAGATGACGGTGAACTGGGGCTGCTGGATGGGGGTGGAGGGGCTGAGCACGGTGGCCGAGGCTGGTCGCTGCAGACGGGGCCTCTTGGGGGGCTTGGGAGCACTGACAGGCATCAGCACCACGTTCTGGATGGTTTGGGACTTGGCCTTCTGGTCCCTGGCAAGTTTCTTCTGCTCTTCTAGCTGCCGTTCCAGGTCTGCAAAGGGAATGGTTGAACAGTGTGTGGGTTTGGGGGCAGTGGGACGTCCTGGAGGCTTCACAATCAACATCACCCCCAGGTTTGTGACTGGAGGTCACCCAACCACCCAATGAGAGTGATCTTGGCATCTCCCTTGAGATCAAACTGCACTGAAGGACAAGGACAGGTTCTCCTGCCACCCCCACAGCCTGGTCAATGTTCCAGCTTTGGTTGGCTGTCAGTGCCTGGGTAAGGCACAGGTAATGTTTCATACCCACTGGCTACTCCTACTGATGTGGAGATGGGCATTTCTGCTTCCCAAGCTAAACCCACTGACAAGGAAGAGTGGACAAACTCCCCATGGCAGTTGGAATTGCTTCCTGAGCTTGGCTGGGTCAGCTCCCCAGGAGCCAAGCACCTGTACTGGGGACAGGAGCAGGATGCCAGGGTCAATGAAATTTCCCCCTCAACCCTTATTTGGTTGAGCACTGGGAGTCAGAAGTAGCACAGTGACCTCATTTATTCAGGGCAGTAGGGGACTAGGCCATGCCAGATAACAACAGGTCCCACAGGACACAGTGAGGAGGGAGATGCATCCAGTGAATGGCTCTGGGGTTCCAGGTCAGGTCAGTGGCTTCAGCTCAGGAGAAGCTGTGCAGGACACCTGATAGCTTCATGCCAGGACAAGCAGCCAGCTCAGCACCCCATACACAGAGCAGCTTATTACACTGGGCACAGCATGGCACTGCCCACAGCTCAGGTGACCATGGTGCAGTGCTGAGCTCCTATTCCCAATCCTGATGGAATTGGACTCGCACTCCCAGCACCCCAGCAAAGGGCACTTTGGGCTGTCAAATGCTCCAAGCACTTGCTCACTGCCAGGCAAGGGAGAGGGGAAATTCCACTCAAGGCCTAGGATGGAAAGGGATTGGGATGCTCTTGTTTTGGGGCAGCATGTTCTGAACACTAACCCAAACAGGGTTAACTGGGGTTACGTGGAAGGAAAGTCACGTCCGACCCCAAGAGCAGCAGCAGCAGGATGTGAACCCTTATCAGGCACTTTACCTGCCAGTGTGTAAAGGAACTGTTCCTCTCCTTGCTCTGTCTGGTTTTTCCTGTTGTCCAGAACCTTCTTGACTGTGTCCATTAGGCCAAATGTGTGAGCAACATTGTTCAGGACTGCAGCATCTGCAAGGAGAGGGCACGGGGACAAGTGCTTAGTCCCATGTGGGACTCAGCCAAGCACTCAGAGATGCTCCTATTGCACCAAAAACCTTCTGCTGCTTTTTCAAACTCTCTCTGCTCTTTCACAAGGGCTGGCTGACAAGGGCAGAACCAGCTCCCTCATCCCTCTGACATCCCAGGACTAAATAATCCCATTCACATGATAAAGCAAATGAAACAGAGATGTGCCACTCAAGCAGCTCCAAATTGCTGCGAATGAAAGCATAATTTGCAATCACAGAGATACAAACGAGCTCTCCACCTACAAACCATCACCCCATGCTGCTGACAGTGTCATTAACATGCCAAACTCCACTGAAAGCTGTGCAAAATGTCTATTATAATCCACTGACTTCAATCGCTCACAGCTCCCCAAAGCTGCCACCTACCAGACACAAAGACCCACCAGCCCCAAGTTAAACTAGAAAATAAAATGAATAAATAAATATCCTGGAGAAAATGAAGCTTGTGGTTCCATGGATGCTCTCTCAGGAAGAGCATGGACATGAGGTGCTCACAGGGGCATGTGCCAAACCGGATTGGGGAACAGATCCAAGTTTAAAATAACCAAGTTAAAAAGGGGAGGGGAGTTATTTTTAACCCAGATCATTTCCTTCATCTGGTTCAGCCCCAGAAACAGGTTTTCTGGCACAAGTGAAGGCAGAACAAGAAGTGAGGGGGCAGGACCTGCTTAAGCCTGCACTGTCACAGAGAAGTGTTTGAATGACTCCAGTCCCAGCAGTGACTCTGGGTGAGCTTTCACGAGGACTGGGAGCTGTGGACAGTCATCCAATGGTCCCAGCAAGCTGCCAGGGTTGCTTTGCTCAGGGAACAGGGTGGAATGGTGTGTCCTTGTGCCTCAAAGCAAAGGCACTTCACAGTTTGCTGTTGCCCTTTTGAGGCTCCTTCTTCCCAACTTACCTGTCATCTGGAAGGGAGACTGACCCAACCGCTGCTGCACACCTCTTAGGACTTCTTCTATCTCCTTCTGGATGTTGCACACCACCTCTTCCATCAGCCCCACATCAGCTATGCCTTTCCAGAACATCAGTGTGTCCTCTGGCACAAGAAGAGGGAAAAAGAAGTCAACCTGTACAAGCAGTTGGCTTTTTTTCCCCACAAATCCATCTCAAACCTTTCAGGCAAGAGGAATTTTGCAAAGATGACTTCTAGTTTGGCCATTGGGGTGGACCGGACACGTGAAAAAGAAACAAACTACCCCAAAACAAGCAAAAGAGACTCAGGTAGCAAATCAGCAACATGTTCTCAAACAGCTCCATGACCTCCAAGGCAACATATCACATCTTTGCATGATGCAGAGCTTAAAATCTTTGTTTGAGGAAGTTCTGGCTAAGCTTCTGTACTGATCCTAAGAGGGAATGCAAGGGCAGAGAGACAAAGTGCAGAGAGCTGACAAACAGCAAACACAACACTACTCCCTGATGGTTCCAGCCTGGCTCCAGGCTGACGGGTATGTTTTACATCCTTGGAATAAACAAAAACAGGCCCTCATTGTAACTAGCAGCAATTGATTTGGGAAATCATCCATCAGCCATGGGGCCAGGGCTGAAGTCCTGGAGCAGTGAGGAGCTCCATTTAGCAGGAAACCTGGATGCTAGGAAATGCTGGGATAGCCAAGGGGCTGAGGGACAGCTCTGTCATTGCCCAAACTCTCCTTATTTTCAGGATTTTGGTCTCCAAAATGTAACAGATGAGGAGAGGGGAAAAAACCACCAAACATGCAGCCTGAGCTTACCTGAGATCTCATCTGTGTCCTTTTTCATGCCTTCCTCAGTGGCCATGGTGACAGCAGCTGTCAGGGCTGAGTTCCACTCGATGCCCTCCTCCATGCTTTCCTCTGACAGAGCAATCTGGGTGATGCTCCCTGCCAGAGAGCCCACGTCAGCTCCCTCTGAGTGCCAGCCCCGAGTCCCTGCTTTGCTTCCCACCTCCCTCAGCCCTCCCCAAGCTCTCTCAGGTCAGGTTTGTGCTTGGCTTCTTTCAACCAAATGAGCTAAAAACAAATATTGCTGCTTCTCACTGGAACTGTGATTGTGAAAGGCTCTGGGACTTTGGAGGGAGAACCATGTGCCCTCCAAAAGGCAAAGTGGAGTCCTGGCATAAAAGGAGTAGAAAGGGCTCAGAATGAAGAAGGGAACAAATAAGGCTCATCCCAGCTATGTTTCTCCCACTGCATCATCCACAGGGAGCTCTGCACTCCAGAGGTGTCCTAATCCCTCAGGAAATGATGGAGTCACAGTTCAAGCTAGTTGATAGAAGGGAAATGGATCCGACTCAATCCTAAATTTCCGGATCGAATCTGGGACTAAGCCAATGTCACTCACTGTAAGGTTTTACCATGTGGCCATGGTGCTTTCCAGGACAGTCTCCTTAGCCTATGGACAGCTCTTCCATCTCATCCACCCAAGGGCTCAGAGAAATGTAACCCACCCAGATGAATGATGAGGTATGGTGGGGAATAGACTTTTCCCTTAATCTCAGCAGAAATCACTTTCTGCTCTGGAGTTATGGGATCACTGACAATTTGCAGTTGGAATGACACTCAAATCATGTCCAGCCATCCTACTCTGTTCATGGGTGTTCTGGAGAAGGTCAGCATCCCTAAATTCATTCCTGAGCATGAGTCCAACTCGTGCCTTTGTAACAGAGCCCCAAATGGAAAAGACATCGGAAAACGCTGTGTGAGCTCTCAGCTGTTTGCTCAGAGGTGATCCCAGAACAGAGATTACCTTCAAGGCTCTCAATCTCTCTCCTGGCTCCCAAGGCTGCCTCTCTAGAAAGCAGCTGTTTGATGCCAACTGCTTTCCAACCCTCCCAGTGTGGTAGAGCAGAGCTCCCTGACAGATACTGCTGACACCTCTCCGAGCAGACACGAGAAGCACTTTCCTTCCCAAAAACCAGAGCAGCCCCTGCAGAGCACTGAGATTGCCCTGCTGTGCCTGGGGAGAGGGTGTCAAGTGTGTGTGGGAGGGAGAGGAGCATCAGAGGGAAATTCCCATGGCACTGGTAACTGGTTTCCTACCGTCAGCTGAGGTTGGAGTCTGCACCACACTCTGCTGCCCTGGCACGGGCGCTCGGGCACTGCTGATCAGCAGGTCGAACTTGGTGCTCCGACAGGTGTTGGTGCAAACTTTGTCGTGTTGGTAGAAGTCAATCTGGCCTGAATCCATCATCTTCCTGTGCAGGGAGTGGGGAGAGAACCAGGCTCAGCTCAGATCTCAGCCTGGAGATAAAAGGGAGTATTCCACATGGGAATGCTATGGCCATGGGAAGGACAGAGAAAGGGAGACCCAAGGACACTCTGCACACAAAATAGCTCCTGCAAGGTTCTCAAATGGCAAACACGAGCCATCCCCAGCTTCACATGCAGGGATCCAGTCCTGTTCCACCCTCACTGAGTACCAGGTCCCCAGATGAGGCCATTTGTGTCCAGGATGAGGGATCCTGCCCCTCACACCACTGGACCAGGATCCCTGCAGGCTCCTGGCCAGATACTGTGAGCCTCCAAGAGACCTCCTGGGGACTGCAAAGCAGACAAAATGCCTGCTTGGGGTCCTGCAGCTGCAGGGGTGAAGCCCTGAGGCTGGACAGGGTCAGATACCTCAGCATGATTCCTCCAAGGCGAATGGCTCTCTTCCAGTCCTTCAGGGTGGACTTCCCAGCCAGGTGAACAAAGTGCTTTGGGCTGATCAGTTGGTCATTGAACTGACAACGAGACAAGCAAAGGCTCAGCAAACGGGGTAACATCACTTGACAAGCTTGGAACATCCAACACAGCCAGTCCACAGCTTCCCTGAGCCCCCACTTGCACCCAGAGAGAGGAGCTGCTTCTCAGCTCCCTCCCAGCTTTGATCCCCTGGGCACAGCAATCCTGCCAGCTCCAGGGTGGATGTCTGCAGGGATGACCTGCCAGCCATGGGCATTCAAACCACACAGCCCTAGCAAAGAACAGCCCTGAAGGCTTTGTATGAACCAAGTAATCTCCTTTATGACCATGTACAGTCATCCTAAAGATCATTACAGGAGACTCTTACAATAGCCCAGCAACATCCAGCTGACACAGGTATTCCCTCAGGCATCCATTCTGTCCTGCTCCAGTGACTCAGGTAGCTCCTGCTGAGGGGCAGCAGCACACAGAGCTCAGCCTCCGTGTTTTTGCTGTCACACTGCCACACTCTGACTGGGAAAAGGTAACAGCAAGATTTCTCTTCCCAATGCAACCTGCTAACCTAGGCAGGGACAGGAGTGGAGTACCAGGATACTGAGGGCAAAGCTCTGACAGACCTCAGCACACATCCCTTACCTGCCTCCAGTCCCTCCTCAAGGGCCAATACCACTCTGAAATATAAGGTGGGTGACATCCTTCCGTCCCTGACCCACTCTTCCCCTGCTTCTCCCCATGCTTAAAACAACTTTAGCACCAACAATCCACAGGCAAAGCCACTCAGTTCCAGAACAAGGTTAGAATGGAGCACCAAAAGGAAGGAAGTGCTGTGGAGGTCAAACAGCACACCTGGAGAGCAGGGAAGGAATCCACTGGGAGTTTTCCCCTTACCTTCACACACTTGACATTAATTCCTGGACAGACAAACTTCTTCCAGAGCAGGATGGCTTTGCTCTCCCCACAGGTGATGGGATAGGCTATCTCGATTTCCTCGCTGGTTTCAATGGTGCTGGGGTCTGAGGGGGAACAGGCCAGAATGAAATCCCACCCAAGAGGCTCAAATGCCACAAGGCAGGAGCTGGAAGCTCACAGGTTGTGAGACCTGCACTCAGGAGACCTGAAGAAAGGCCAATCCCAGTTCAGGATCAGTCCTCTCTAAGTCTTGTGCACGTACTATAACAGCAACTGGTGTCTGCTTTTTCATACAGCAACGCCCAAAATGAAGCTCATCCATCAGAGAACATGAGATCAGAACTCCAGCACATCTCTAAGGGGGGTGGGTGTCCATGAGAACAATCTTTGTGGCAACCAAATGGTTTAAAACTTGAAGCACAGAGATCTCTTAGATTCTTGGAGCTCTGGTATCTCTTCAGCAGCGTTACCAGATATTTACTGATAATAAACTCTTCTCACACACAGAGTTTCTGCCAATGCTGCCAAAAGACCCACACAGGAAGCTGAATGCTAGTCAAGATCTAGTGGCAGCACCCAGTGACAGGAGCTTTTTCCCACATACTGCTCAGGATGGCACGTGGAACCAACCCACTCAGTTCTTCTGAACATCCAACCCAAACCTACAGGCTGCTCATTCACCAAAGACCCAACAACTAGAGCCTTATGCTTC
>NW_008666193.1:0-2934 GCF_000695815.1 Acanthisitta chloris | reverse complement strand
TGCTGCCAGTGCCTGCACACCACAACTAGGGTGACATCCCGGCTCCCCTGGACCCTGTGGGAGCCCTTACCATTCCTTCCAGGAGAGCCAGGATCTCACTTCCAGGACTTTGAGACCAAGCAGTAACAGCAGACTCTTATTCCAGAGTATGCCCAGCCCCTGCACCCACATCCATGCCTGGGAATCAGCATCTGCAGGGGCAGAGCCAGAAGGAAGCCCAGCGAACTGGAGGCTCCAGCCCTGCACAGGAGGGGATTCATCCATCCAAGAGGGAACTCACCAATCCCTTCTTCCAGCTTGTGGATGGTGTGGGTTTCCACGGCCACCACGGCAGCACTGGCCTCAGAGCTCTCTTGGTAAATCCTGTGGTGAGAGAGATCCATAAACAAACTCCCCAAACCACGGGAAATTAGGATTCACAGCACGGCCTTAAACTCGGTTCGTTTCTTGCCTGTCCTCGAGGGATGTGCAGTTTGTCTGATACAGTTTCAATCACCAGGAATTTTTTGGCATATACAAAACACTAATAATCTCAAGGACTGACAGATGCAGAGGCATTCCCAGTCCTGTCAGCCCACCCTCCATGCCGCCAGCACCACTGAAGCAGCTCTGCAGACTTCTCTGTGCCTTCTCCTCTGCTTTCCACCACCCACAACAGCAGTAAGCAGAGTTCAGTGTCCCAGGATTTCCCTCCTAGCCCTGTGTGACACTTCAGCACGAGGTGACCACGCAAGGAAGTCACTATCAGGCCCACAGCCACCCTGCCCTTTGAATATTATCCAAGTGGTGCCAGGTTTTTACATCCTGATGGATCCAGAGTGAGGATGAAGCGTGTGGTGGCAGTCACTTCTCTGCAGCAGCTGCCAGGGATGCCATAAAATTCCCTCCACATCCCAGCCTCGTTGTATTTTAAAGGAGGATTATTTTAGGGGAATAATCCTGATAATAAGCATCATATTTTAAGGGAAAGCTGGTGCAGAGGCACATGCAAGTGTAGACATGAAGACCACTACACCCAGCAGCTGCAGCATGGCAAAAACCCACCCTGGGGCTGGAGAGGGAAGAGGGAGACTGGGACAGCACTTCCCTGCTGCCACAATCCAGGAAACACCATAGCCCCACAGGACAATTTCAGCCCTTAGAGGCCCCATGACAACCACACACACAAAAGCCTTTTTCCCTTGTATTTCTCCCTCCTCTGCATGGCAGAAAACCAATGCAGACATGGAAACTGCAGCGACTCTCCATCCCCACGCCACAAAACCCCACAGGGCTCCCCCCATCCCACCCCACGCCTCCCAGTCACACCAGTACCACTCAGCTCACCCTTGCTGCACCGGCTGGAGCTGCAGGATCACTTGGGTTTTGGTATCCTCCGGGTTCTCCCCTTCGTTGCCGTCACTTGGTACAACCACCACATCACCCACAGGGACACTCACTTCGGCATTCGCCATCTCTCACATGAACCCGGCGCTGCTGCAGGGGGAAGGCAGAGCAGGGCTGTGCCACGGCAGCTCCGGGGCTGTGAGGGGACAGGGGAGCAGCATGGCCTGGTCCCAGCACAGCCCTCGGGGCTGGCACAGCACAGCTCCAGCCCCAAACTGGCGACCAAGCGGTTTAAATTCACCACCAGAGGTGGCAAGTGCTTGTCAACACACACGGGGATTTCTCCTCCCTGTGGATCGTATCTCATCCAATGACACAAACCCCACAGAGGCTCAGCCCCCCGCAGTGCTATCCCACCTGGAACTTCCCGGCTCTGCCCCTCTCCAGACCCTCAGCTTTGCACCAGGGATGCAAATCCACACGGTGGATTGTGGCTGGAGGTTCTCCCGCCGGCCAGCGCTTCCAGCTGCTCCTGGGATGCTGTGATCCCTCCAGGAATGTGCCTGGGAATGAGCCTTCCCAGGAGTAGCTGCTGCAGCAGGAAGACCTGGCAAGGGGTCACGGAGCATCTGCGCTCCTAAGAGATCTTCCTATGGCTCTGCAGGAGGCACAAAGGTGGTTTTGTTACTGCTGTGGGGCTGGAATTCAGCCCCTCCAGCCTGGATCACCTCCTCAGGGTAAAGGCTTAGGGGAAAGATGGAGAGTTAGCATCATGGAACTCTGGAATTTGGGTTGGGTTGAAAGGACCTTAAGCATCATCTCACCTCACCCCCTGCCATGGGCAGGGACACCTTCCACTAGCCCAGGGTGCTCCAAGCTCCATCCAACCTGGGCTGGAACACTCCCAGGGATGGAGCAGCCACAGCTTCTCTGGGCAACATGTGCCAGTGCCTCAGCACCTCACAGGGAACAATTTGTCTCTAATATACCACTTAAACCTCAGGCATCTCAGGCTGGGACCTCCCAGAAGGTAACAGTGTCCCACACCTGGCATGCAGCAGGACAAGCCTGGGGAGCCACTGGTGCAGGGAACACACTCCCACCCTGCTGCAGCCGTGGAACCCCTTCTGCCTCCCCTCTCTCCAGGCAGATAAACCCCCAGGACCCCCGAGGGACAGCGTGGCTACAGCTTCCCCAGGATGTCTGGCACGGGGGGCTGCCAGGACATGGCCAAACCCCGGCAGCACGGGGTGGGGGGCAAAACCAGCCCTATGGGAGGGAAATGGGGGGCTACACACCCAGCCCAGGGCACGATGCAGGGCCAGCAGTGGTATCCCCCGATGCAGGTCCCCAAGGTCGTGGTGAGGACTCACCAGTGGGGCAGGGGTCTCCACCCCTCCACGGGGGTCACCTCTTCCCCTCTGCGGGGATCAGGGCTGGGAGTCAGTGGGGTCAGGGTCGGTGGTCGCTGCCCTCCTGCATCCGCGGGGGTCAGTGCGGGGCAGTCTCGGGGTTAGGGTCGGGGGTCAGTATGCCCTCACGCGGGGGTCAGTGTGGGTCAGTCTCGGGGTCTGTGTCGGGGTTAAGGTCGGGGGTCAGTGTCCCCCC
>NW_008666192.1:0-4134 GCF_000695815.1 Acanthisitta chloris | reverse complement strand
CGGTTTGCTTTCAAACCAGCACAGTGTGTGCAGCTTTTGCTTTACCTATTCAACTGCCTTTATTTCAAACCACACGTTTTCTCACTTTTTTTACTCTTCTGATACTCTCCCCCATCCCATGGGGGAAAGTGAGTGAGCAGCTGTGCAGGGCTTAGTTGCATAGGGCCTGTTGCCATAGGACAAGGGGTCATGTTTTTAAACTAAAAGGGAGATATAGACTATATATAAGGAATAATTTTTTTATTATTAGGGTGGTGAAACACTGCAAGAGGTTTCCCAGAGAGGTTGTAGATGCCCCATCCCTGGAAACATTCAAGGTCAGGTTGGATAGGGCTTTGAGCAACCTGATCTAGTTGAAGATGTCCCTGCTCATTGCAGGGGATTGGACTAGATGACCTTCCAACCCAAAAAGTTCTATGACATTTGCTTTCCCCCAGTCTTCAGGCACTTCTCCCAGTTGCCGTGATCAATCAAAGATTACTGAGACTGGTTTCGCAATGACATCTGCCAGCTCCTTCAGTACTCGTGTGTGCATTCCATCACAGCCCATGAACTCCAATTTGCCAAGTATTCCCTGACCTGATCCTCTTCCACCAAGGGTACATATTCCTTGATCCAGACTTTCCACCCAATCTCCGGGACCAGGGATTCCTGAAGACTGGTCTTGCTAGTAAAGACTGAGGTGAAAAAGGCATTTAGTACCTCAGCCTTTTCTATGTCCTGTGTTATCAGGACCCTGCCCCGTTCAACAGTATGTCCATATTTTCCCTAGTCTTCCTTTTGTCACCTATATGGAGGCCTTTCTTGATGCCCTTGACAACCCTTGCCGGATTCAATTCCAAGTAGACTTTGGCTTTCCTAACTGTGCCTCTGCACACTTGGAGAGTGTCTCTGTATTCCTCGCAGGTTACCACTCCCTGCTTCCACCTTCCATATACCTCCTTTATGGTTTTGAGTTTTGCCAAGAGCTCCTTGTTTATCCATGCAGGCCTACTGGCAATTTTACCTGACTTCCTGCTCTTTGGGATGGGCTGCTCTTGAACTATTTCTCCCTAAACTTGTTTTACTACTTTTCCCCCCATCTTTGGAATCTTATGTGAGTAATTTTTAATTAAATACAGTCAGTATTACAGCTGAAGCACCCTAGCAGCAATAAACAGGCTCATTTCCATGCGGAGAGCCAAATAAGGAAGTGGACCCAACCAGATGCAGGGTACAGACAAAGCAACAGAGCATGGCAATAGTAAAAGGCATGCAAAATATAAGAAGCCTAGTCCAAAAGCATTTTAACACAGCAGTGACACTGTGCATTGGAGTGAGGGGCTAGAGTAAGAATACACTAGGGGGGAAAAAAAGCAACACACAAGCATCCCATCAGCTGCTGGAAATATGACAACCCTACCATAATTCATAAAATTACTTTTAGAAGTGCGCATGCAAGCACACCATTGAAATTTTATATTCCACCATCCGTTGCACTGTATTGGAACATCATTCAAGCTACTGGTTAGCTCTACTATTCACTCCACTTTTTCTTCACCCTCCTGTATACAGTTTATACCTATCAAGTATTAATAAACTGTACAAATAGCAATGCAACACTATGCTATCCATTTATGCAATATGGAACTATATTCCACTTCATTTTTTCTTTTTGCATTACTTAAATTCTTAAGTTCTTCTATGTTTTATTTTATAAGGTTTACAAAAGAAACATCCTTCTGAGTATGAAAAACATAAGACTGCTTTCTAGTATTTTAAAACTTGTTTACAAACATCATGAATTACCTACAGCTGAGAACAATTGCTGTTTACATTGCACCACAATGCACTGCAGTATCTTAAGAACATTGATAAAAAAATACCTCCTTTTCGGCCAATTCGACTATCCATAAACTTCTCTATAGTTTCAAATTCATCCTCTTCAGGCTGTGGGACATCTTCTCCACAAAATTCCAGCAAGTCATCAGAATCTGTCTTGGTTTCTTCAGCTTCTTTGTAACTAACATTGACTGTTGCCTGGCGACGAGATACTCTCTTGTCGTAGCCATCATCATCTGATGAATCAAGCTGCCTCTTTTTCTGTCCTGCAATCTTTTTGCTGCTTTTTGGCTCAATTCTTGAAGACAATAAGATACAACACAACAGTGGGGTTTCAACACGGACAACTACAAGCCTTCTGTACTTGTTTCTGAATACATGTATTTCGTGACTGAACACGTGCAGTTGGAACAGACAAGGAAGAGCTATTTAACACAAACCACTGGTATGATAACATCTTCTGTAGATTAAAAGAAGTCTTCAAGTTCTGTAATAAATATTAATGCTTTCATTTGTCTGTATAGCAGTATAGTACTCAATTATGAATTAGAAATAGCAACAGAGTATCTAAGATTCAAGACCTTCTTACCTGCTTGGAGGTTTCCGGCTTTTGACCCTGTTTTTTGGCTCATAGTCAGATTCACTATCTTCACAACTGCTTTTCTCTCTATCTTCCTCTGATTCAGAATCAGAACTAGCTCCCGATACTGACCCTGACCCAGACATTTGCCAGTCTTCACTGCACATATTGAGAAACAAAACAGTAACTCACATTAGGTCTTTTTTTGGGGGGGGGGAGAGGAGTGGTGCGCGCGCATGTGTTTTTAAATCAAGCATTCACCACAGGCTTGCTGCTTTAATTTCAATGTTTTTCACAGAAATAAAAATATTATAATGTTATAATAGTAATTTCAGCTGAAATGTCAGAAAATTATAATGGATCGATAACAAGTAAAAATACCCAGTGGCTTCAAAGGGAATTAAGTTTTCTGTTATCAAGAGACAGATGTAAAAACCAAATCAAACCAAAAATTTGGATTTCTGTATAAATTACAGCTTTAACAACTGAGTTATTTTGACATGAATAAACCTGATGTCCTTAAGAAGACTTTAGCTGGAGAGATACATATTTACTGGAACTTACCTATGCTCAAGTCATAAAACCCATATTTTGCAGAATCAAAAATTCTCTAATAGCTATGTTCCCCGTGCCTCATGTGAATAATTGGCAACTTCAGCACAGGAACAAAAAATAACACAGAATCAGACAGAGAAACACACAGAAAGACTTCAACCATGGGAATCTGTGAGGCACTGGCTCCCAAAAGCCCCGAAAGAGCTTCCAAATCAGTGTTTCACATCCATGCAAGATACTATGAATAAGCTACTTGTGACTCCCAGTGGTCATATCTCTGTTCTCCTGCTTAGCTGAGATGATCTACTTTGCAACAGGAAAAGATGTACCCACTCATCAATAGTATCTTACCTCAAACTCATTTTGTACAGAGAAATTTAATATTAATAGCTTGGGTGGGGGTAGAAGAAAAGTCTGGCATGCATTCTTGAAAGGTTGCTACATGTTTATATGTTGGGAAAGGTGAAAGTTCCACGCGGGGAAGCAAGCGGCTGACTCTGTGTGGGTGATAAAGCAAGCTTCAACTTTATTGTCCGACAGGCTCTTTCTTATACAGTGCAGGACAGGCATATAACTATCAATCATTTATAATTGGCTAAGCTCTAAAGATAGCATTCAGGTACTCTCCCTGCTTGCAGTTACAGCTGTGAGGATTATCTCCTACTTTCTCAGGCTTTAGCTGTTTGTCTCAAACTTGTTTGTCTCACCCTCAACGATGACTTACCCCTGCCATCTGCCATCTGCCCAGCTGAGTTACTCCCTATCTATATATAAGTTACTATCTCCAGAGCCTTGCTTGTACACTGCATTCCCAGGTGCATTCCCAGGTCTGTGTCCGTGCGTTCCCAGGGGACTGTGTCCTTGTTCTTTTTAGCCTTCCCCAGGTGCATTCCCAGGATTATGTCCCCGCTCTCTTAGCCATTCTCCAACATTTATACTACCATCTATTACCAAGTTTAGGGATATTTGACCAAGATGCTCAAACAGTACTAAAGCCCTTCAAAAGTGAAGTATTAGTCAAACACCTTTTCATTACATTTCAGATCAGGAAACCTAAGAATCAGTGCTTGGACACTTCTTTCACTTAAATATGTACTGGTCCCAGAAATTACATTTTCATTGTGGTCAATACATCTGTGTGTCTTAGAATCACAATCAACTGGGTTGGAAGAGACCTC
>NW_008666191.1:0-9687 GCF_000695815.1 Acanthisitta chloris | reverse complement strand
TCCACAAAAAGGGTTGCAAGTAGGACCTGACAAACCCCAGACCTGTCAGCCTGACCTCAGTGTCTGGCAAAGTCATGGAGCAGATCATCCTAAGTGTGATCACACAGCACCTACAGGATGGACAAGGAATCAGACCCAGTCAGCATGGGTTTAGGAAGGGCAGGTCCTGTCTGACCAACCTGATCTCCTTTTATAATCAGGTGATTCACCTGGTGGATGAGGAGAAGGTTGTAGTCTACCTGGACTTCAGCAAAGCCTTTGACACCATCTCCCATAGCATACTCTGGTTTTGCCTTAAACTGTAGTTGTGTTACTGAAGTTGCAATGAGTGGAAATTCTGCTTGACTTTTATCAGATACCATTTTCACCACACATTTGATTTTCTCTTTATGCTTTCTGTTCACCACTAACTGGTGCATTTTCTTTTCTCTTCACCTTGTTTCCTAGAGAAATTTGGGGTTCTCCATTTCTGCCCATTATAATATGCTCCAATTCTGATTTTTACACATCAGGTTGTTCAAGGATCCACATTTGCCTTTTTAAGTGCCGTTGTAAGCCTGTCTGTGATTTCTCTCTGTTTCTTTACAGTCCCCAGCACTGTTCAGCAGACACAAGAGCTAAAATTCTGCACACATAGCCTCTTCTAAGGAGTGAATGCAGTGCCTTGTTAGCAAGCAAGGCAGAAAACTCTGTTCTTTGCCTCTCTCTTGGTGGTTTCTGGAAAAACTTTAAAGGCTGATGACGTGGCCTTGAGCAGCTTTGGGAATGTTCCCACTGGAGAAGTGAGAGAGGTCCTAGATGCCTAACTACCTTGTTCTCATGGCCTGGATCTCAACTAAAATTAATTGGCTTTCATTTGCACTGGAAGATTTCACACCCAGGGTAATCAGCTTGTGACAGCTTCTTCCTATCATATCTTCTCATATTCAGGCTGATGGTAATAATCACTCCAATTGCATTTCCTATACCCGAATGTTTAGCTAACTTAATTGCTGTTCTGATAACTTGTGGGGAAAACATTTAACATCATTCATTCCACAAAGAGCAAAAGTAAATTAACAGCAGAGTGAGAGAAATTTCACCTCCTACACTGCTCAGATTCTTCTTGGAATGTTTTTTTTTCTCTACTCTTCCCTGAGCATTGGCTGGGTCACCATTTTGTGCCTTTCAGGATCTCTGCTCCTCTGCACTTTTTTTCCTTCTGGGAGTGAATATCCATCACTTTGGCTTCTTTAACTTTCCTGACCTAATACACTTCTGCTCATCTTTGTCTTTTCACCTGCACTTGAGTCTCTATTTCCAAGCAGGTTTTAGCCCAATGATTTGCTGAGAGAATGTACAATATTTGGTAGCCAAAGTGTGTTAGCAAAGAGCTAGCTTTGAAACAAAAAGAAAAGTACTGACTGAGGCACCTTTGCTGCTCTTCTGGTCAAAGAAAGTAAGCATCAACTTAGTCCTTATGAGAGATTCTGATGCCTTAGAGACTCCATTGCCTCAGGCTAAGAGAAAATGGTCAAAATACTACATCAGGGAGCCTGTTTTCATACTTTGTAGTATTTAATACTGAGTAGTTCATACATTCAATTAATAGTATTTCTTGTCAACATAAAACTAAGGTATTTTTATACTTTGAAACTGAGTTCAGCAAACCTCAGAATGATATATGACTCCTTAAATGAATGGCCACAGAAGCTTTTCTGTAGACTAAGAAATAGAGCATTTTACTTGTAACTCTTCACTGTTATCCTTGGCACTGTAAGTAATTTTAGTTTGTTAAATAGGAGAGAGAAGGTGATGATTCAATGCCCGTGTAGAAACCAGAGAATCCCAGAATGATCAGAGCTGGAAGGGATCCTTGAGGATCATCCAGTCCAACCCCTGGCCCTGCACAGGACATCCCTGACCATCACACCCTGTGCCTGAGAGCATTGGCCAAACACCTCTGGAGCTCTGTCAGCCTTGGGGCTGTGCCCACTGCCCTGGGAGCTGTTCAGTGCCCAAACACCTCTGGGGGAAGAATCATTTGCTAATCTCCAGCCTAACCCTCTCCTGACACAACTTCAGCCCATTCCCTGGGTCCTGTCCCTGGGTGCCAGAGAGAAGAGGTCAGTGCTGCCCCTGCACTTCCTTCCCTGAGGAAGTTGTATCCAGCCATGAGCTCTGTCCTCAGTCTCCTCTTCTCCAGGCTGAACACACCAAGTGACCTCAGTTACTCCTCATGTGGCTTCCCCTCAAGGCCCTTCACCATCTTGAAGACAAAACTATTTCCTCCGACTTCTGAAACAGCAAGTTCTTGGATCTATCTCTGCTCTACTTGCAAATGCTTGCACATCTCTTGCAGCTCTCCCAACTCTTTCCTTTCACCAGTTAGCAGAATCTTATTAGAGGTTCAAGTGGTATTTTATGTTTCAAGTAGCCAAAAGATGGTTTTCAAATTTAATTAGGCACTTAAGAGAAGGCTCTGAGCACCTTTATGTGAGTGTGAAATATGTTCTGTCATCTGAGGCTGCTCATTTGGGTGAAAAGTGAAATATGTACAGGTGTGCACACCCACACCTGATTTATAAGGTCACCATAAGGAAACATCACCCTCAGAGAATTTGCAGAGGACACACAGCTGGATGGGAGTGTGGATCTGCCTGAGGGTAGGAAAGCTCTACAGAGAGACCTGGACCAATTTGATCAGTGGCTGAGGACAACTGCAGGAGGGTCAGTAAGGCTCAGTGCTGGTCCTGCCCTTGGCACACAACAGCCCATGCAGCTCCAGGCTGGGGGAGGAGTGGGGACAGAGGTGTTGGTCACAAAGGGACTTGGCAGTGCTGGTGGCACAGCTCAGTGGGAGCCACCAGTCCGCACAGGTGGCCAAGGAGGCCAAGGGCATCTTGGCCTGGCTCCAGCAGAGTGTGGCAGCAGGACTAGGGCAGTGCTCATCCCCCTGCACTGGGCACTGGGGAGGTCCCAGCTCAGTGCTGTGCTCAGCTTTGGGCACTCACTGCCCAAAGGCCATTGAGGCACTGGAGCGAGTCCAGCCAAGGGCAACGAGGGCAGCAAAGGGCTGGAAAACCTGTGGGATGAGGAAGGGCTGAGGGAGTTGGGTCTGGGGAGCCTTGAGAACAGGCTCAGGGGTGACCTCCTGGCTCTCTGGATCTGGCACTGGAGGATCTGTTTTAGAGGTTCCAGCAGTGACAGGTTAATGGTTGGACTCAATGCCCCTAGAGGTCTCCTCCAACCTTGGTGGTTCTATGATCCTATGAAAGACAGCTGGCCATTCTTCATAGCAGTGCTCTTTTTAAAGGTTGAAAATGTTCTTGTCCAAAACAGAGACATGTTACATATGTGACAGGAGGAAAATAAAATCATTTCCTAGCTCATTTTAACAAAATAAGCCACATAGATTTAGGCTTTTTTTAATCAATACATGCTCCTGTATAGAGTGGAGAGCCCTTGGCATCTATTCACTGAATCTGCTATAAGAGGAAAAAATCCACAAGGCCTTGAGTGAAAAATAGAATCACTAAAATAAAACTGGATTATGAATATATTCTGTCCTTGATCTCACCCTAAGCCTATAACAAATCCACTGAAAAATACATTATATCATGAGCTTCTTCATTTCCCAGTGGACTCCTCTAAGACACTGAATTGTACCCTGAGCCAGCTGAGCTGATGCAACTTACCGAGGGAGATAAAATTTTCAGGGGCTGTTTTTTAACATTTTCTTCTTCAGAGTTCATACGGGTTAAGATATAATTTTCGTGTCAGTTACCAGGACAAAATCTACCTTGTAGTTTAAAAGAAAAAGACATAAACACCTTCCAGTTCTTCTCCTTTAAAAGCATTTATGCTATTGGGAGCACTAGGTGGATAGCTCTTCACCCCAGACTGTCACATGCTGCACCACATCCTAAGCTGGGTGATGATTTTAGTCGCTTTTTCCTGCAGTTCCTCCAAAAATTCTCCAGGCCTTGGCAACCCTGAAAAGGAGGTGGCTGAGCCTGTGGGGTCATTTAGCACTGGCCCTGGGACAGGGTGCCAGGAGCTGTTTCAGGATGCTGTTTCATCCTAGAGATGTGACTGCTTCACCACCAGATCTGTCTGTGTTTCAGACACTGGAACTCAAACAGCAGAACATAGAACCCAGAAGTGGCATTAAATACCTCACAAAATAAAGAGCAGCTTTGCCTAGTGAATGTGCTGTTAAGAATTATCTTTAATTGGAGTATCTCTCTCTCCTGAGACCCACTTGGAATACTGCACACAGTTCTGGTGCCCTCAACATCAGAAGGACACCATGAAACTGTTGGAGCAAGTCCAGAGGAGGCCACAAAGTTGCTAAGAGGACTGGAGCATCTCCCCTATGAGGACAGGCTGAGGGAGTTGGGGCTCTTCAGCCTGGAGAAGAGAATACTGCGTGGAGGCCTCAGAGCAACTCCTCACTGTCTGAAGGGGCTACAAGGAGCTGGAGAGGGACTCTGTGTTAGGAACTGCAGTGATAGGACAAGGGTAATAGGACTTGAAGGAGGGAAAGTCTAGGTTGGATATGAGAAAAACATTTTCCCCTGTGAGGGTGGTGAGACACTGGCCCAGGTTGCCCAGGGAGGCTGTGGCTGGCCCAATCTTGGCAGGGTTCAAGGGCAGGGTGGATGAAGCCTTGAGCAACCTGATCTAGTGAGGAGGTGTCCCTGCCCAGGGCAGAGGGGTGAGACTAGATGATCTGTAATGCCTTTCCAACCCCTAAATTCTAAATTCTATGATTCTATAAGACTAGCACCAAAATGGGTGTAATGGATACATGTAAATCAATACATTCCTAGATGGAAGCTTCTCCTTTCTGTGGAAAAACCATCCACTTTCAATTACAACAAGCAACACACTTGTTTGAAAGATAATTGTGTTTTTATTTTTCTAAGCTTGCACTTGTGGAACATAATAAATGACCTGATATAATGACAACTTTGAAAAGAAGGATTCCCTCTCCCCAACGTCCAGACAGCGATACAGAAATATGTACAGTGGAAAAACAGGAATGGGAAGGGAATGAAGTCACCATCAGCCAAGTCAGTTTGTCTCTACACATCTGATTTTGAACATCAACTACTTGTTCTTAACCAACACTTTCCTTCACAGTCCTGAGGCTTTAACTTCACTTTTGAGATCCTGTGTGCAACAGATGGCTCTGCCACTGGCTCTGCTCCTATAGTTTGTTCCTGTACAGTAAACATAGAATTTCCCCCACTATATTTTAATTCCAGGGTTTTTAACTTTGAAAACAACAACAAAAAAAATTAAATATAAGTTTATGTCTTCTGATACAAAGTTTCTCACACAAACACATCACGACACTGAAAATCAGCATAATGAAATGCTGTCTTAGCTTCTTAACGAGGACAACAGGTCTGGGCCCTAAGCTGGTGGCTTTAACAAAAGCTCTCTTCAAATAGAACAAGTACATATAGAAAAAATAACCTTCTTATTTTCTTGTTAAAAAAGGAAATGGTGCTTTCTATAAACAAAAGATGCAATTTCCTTGACGCAGATATAAGTTACAGCGGAGAGAGCTCAGAAAGCTTCAAATCAAATTGGCATCTGTTTGAAAGGATGACTTCACAAGTTGATTGGAAGAGGTTCAATCAGCCCATTTAGTCTGGTAATTCTAGAAACATCAGTGTAAAAAAACCCTACCTTTTTTTTTTTTTTTTTTTTTTGCTTTCTGCTCTAACAGGGTCACAATCACATGACTGAAAACATGTTGCCTGCAGCAATGGGAGACACCAATCACTCACAATTTGGCTGCATTATGTCAACACTGATTGCCATGGCCAACAAGAGGTTCAACACCCTTCGGATACCGAGGTGAAGTCCTTAGCAGCTGGTTCACCTGTGTGAGCTTCGTCTGCCTCTAGTGCCCAGGGACACACGCAGCCTTGGCTCTCTGGCCTTATAGTGCTCGTTGAAGTCCAACCTAAAGCTGAGGAACCGAAGGCTTTCGTCGGAACTGGTTGTCAGCAGGACCAAGAACTGTTGGACGATTCCCTGAGGGAGAAAAAAACCCCAAGAGACAGCTAAGAAAACATCCCTGGAGCGTTTTGCACCCAGATGGTGCCCAGAGGGAATCTGGGCAAAGGTAAGCACAAGGGTTCACTTCTACACATCAAAGCTTAACATGTTTACAAGCAGTATGATCTAAGAGGCACCTGGTAGAAGTGAGTGAGTATCCGCAGCTGTGAGCACATCTTAGGTATTGAGTCTTGAAATTCTTTCATCCTCTTGTTCTCCTCTTCAGCCTCTGATGCAGTTACACCCCACTTGCCCTACAGAGAGACCCAATGAGTCAAGAGGTCAAGAGTCACACTATGTGAGTTGCTAACCAGGTGACTTTGTGCCCAGCTAAACCACCACGTTCATAAAACCCAATCATTGCCACAGAGAGCCAAACATGAAGCCTCCATGGAACCATCAGTCCCCAGGGTGGTTGTACAGCACATGGAAGAAATGTGAGGTTAGCCAAGCAGGCAAGTCTCACACCAGGTGCAGGGCCCACACACTGACAGGTGGGAGACAGGATTAAGCTATGGCAGATTTATGCAAAAGGATTCAGAATATTAAAACTTCTTCCATTTACTTCACTTAAAAGAGCCTGAAATTTCTCATCCCCCACAGGCCACTAAAGAAATCTACTCACTTAAAGACTTAAATCAAAACCACCATTCAGGAGTTTTGTTTAGATTCACTAGCTACTGCTAATGACTTGTCACCTGTCCCAACTACATTTATTTTTGCTGTACCTCTACATGATTTCTCAAACCCTCCATGTATCAAAAGACAAGTATATCTGCCTCAACTCATTTTCATGTTCTAGTAATAGATCTGGTCACTGCACCTCAAGCTCACGCAGTTTTTTCCTCTCTTCGAACTGCAACCTCAGCTGCAACTCCTCCAGAGCAGCTCTGTACATTGCATCTTGGGCATTCTGGAGCTCAATGATCTGATCAAAAACTGCCCGCAGCTGGTTGAGAAGTACCTGTGAGACAGTTCAGCAACAAGACAATTAAACAGTTGTACAGCAGCAAAGAGTTTCAAATTCCTACCACTCTCCAAAACATCAGTCAATAAAATATTTTTTTTTAACACACAGCTGGAGAGACTGTTTGGCAAGGCCCTAAGTCAGTAGTTACATGATCACACAGACTCTTAGGACCAAATCCAACCCAAACAATAGCAAATCTGCCAGCAAATTTGCTGTGGGATGAGGAAGGGCTGAAGGAGTTGGGTTTGTTCAGCCTGGAGGCTCAGGGGTGACCTCCTGGCTCTCTGCAACTCCCTGCCAGGGTTGGAGAGAGGTGTGGGATGTGTGTCCTGCCATGGCTGCAAGGAGAGGACTAGAGGGAATGGCCTTGAGCTGAGCCAGGGCAGAGTCAGAATGGATGTGAGGAGAAATGTTTTCCCTGTGAGGGTGTTGAGGCACTGGGATATTGCCCAGGGAGGTGGTGGAGTCACCATCCCTGGAGGTGTTGAAGAGGTGTCTGGATCTGGCACTGGAGGATCTGGTTTAGGGTTTAGGTGTTCCAGCAGTGACAGGTTTATGGTTGGACATGATGATCTTAGAGGTCTCCTCCAATCTTGATTGTTCTATGATTCTGTGATCTGTCACTGTGTCTAGGCAGTAGATACAGAGCCTACAATTATAAACTCATGTATCAGAGGAAGAAAAATTACTTCCCCCTTCACTCCTACAGCACAAGAGAAGGTGGTTCCTAACACATAAGGCAAGATCATGAAGTTACAAATGAATGCAAAGGACTTACCCTGGAATCACTATCCAGCAAGCACCGAGCTATGATTGTGTCCAGGAAAACTTCATGAGCTGCAATGATATGATCCAAGTCCTGTGCTTGTTGGACCTTGTTCCAGAGTTCATCCCATGAGCACTCGAGCACCTGGTGCAATGATTCAGGATTAGGCTGTTTTGCTGTGCTACATGACAAGCTCTTTGAAATTTACGACACACAACCCACTGAGAACATTAAAAGCACTTCATTTGCAAGGAACTAACTGGGTGGATATGTCATACCTCAAATGTAATGTAATACTGCATTTGGTGAATGAAATGGACCATTTCGGATGCCAGAACGTGGCACTGGTGCAGAACCCCAGAAAGTTCTGCAAAACATCCAAAGAGACGGAAGGTTAAACACTGCAAGGGCAATCACAACCATCAAAACAGCTTTATTTCCTACCAAACTGAATACTTCACATAACAGCCACTAATCTTGAAGAGCAGCAGCAATACTGGCTAGCAACAGATGAGCCAAGAACATGGCACAATTACCTCCTGGAACGTGTGAATCAAAGATGACACTGTGCTCACAGTGCTGGAAACACACTTCCTCTTGAGAGCATAGGAACAAATAAAACCCTAGCAATGGGAGACAGCTCCAGCCTGAAGAGCCTCAGGTGATGGGAATAAAATCTGTTAACTGCACTGTAGTCTCAAAGGGAAAAGAAAGGAGGAATGCAATAGACCTCTGGTTCTGAGTCAAACTTATTTGGGTGTTGAGGCACTGGGATATTGCCCAAGGAGGTGGTGGAGTCACCATCCCTGGAGGTGTTGAAGAGGCATCTGGATCTGACACTGGAGGATCTGGTTTAGGGTTTAGGGGTTTCAGCAGTGACAGGTTAATGGTTGGACTCGATGATCTGAGAGGTCTCCTCCAACCTTAATGACTCCATCATTCTATCTTCTTCATCATCATTACCTACCATTAAACACCCAGTCAGTAGGAACAACAAAACTCATCTGTCCCAACAGACTTCTTCCCCCCTCCAACACAGTTCAAAACAAGGTTTAGAAACACATCATCCATTTGGAGCCCTCTCACCTGGCATACTTTTCAGAAGCTTAGCATTGCACATGTGCCCTTTCCATATATCAGTGAGGATATATTCCATTCGCTTTGCTCTCCAGAGGAAATTAAATACTCTTAGATAGTGGCTCATGCACTCACGTGTAAACACCTGCAGAGCAGAGAAAACAGCAGCACAAATTTAATAGGCATACCACATGTTCTGAGGTACCAAGAACCTCTTCACAGTCCATCTTATCTGATCCATGCAGTTTATACACAAAACAAATTCCGTGGAAACCCCAGAGCTATCAGAAAGATCTTCCACTGAGGACTGAACAAGTTGCCTAACATTCACGTAGGCACAGGGCACTGCAAGAAGTGTAAGGAGGGGTGAACATGATGGAGCCTAAAGACTTAGCTCTTTTCAAACTACATAAGAAAATTCTTTTTGCTGGTCAGACTCACATTTGGTCCTGCTTAAAATACCCGGAAAGTTGTTTAGTTCTTTAGAGGCTAAATGCATTCTGATCAACAGTGCAGCTGTTCCACTGAATACAACCCGCCCAATGCCATTTAGACAGCACAAATATGTTCTCCTCTAATAGCACAGGACAGTGAAGTGAGCTGAGAACTGGCTGAGCAGCAGATCCGAGTTGTGATCAGTGGCACAGAGTCTAGCTGGAGGCTGTCACTGGTGGTGTCCCCTAGGGTTCCATACTGGGACCAGTTTTGTTCAACTTCCTTATCAGTGACTTGGCTGAGGGGACAGAGTTGACTTCTCAGCAAGTTCCTTATGATACAAAACTGGGAGGAGTGCTGATAGCTCAGAGGGCTGTGCTGC
>NW_008666190.1:0-1281 GCF_000695815.1 Acanthisitta chloris | reverse complement strand
ATCAGCCTGAACACATCCTAGTTATCCCGATCCTCTCTCTTGTTCCTCTTCAGGACACAAGAGGATTGAAATCTCTCTTGGCCATCAGAAGTGCCCTCAGGCACCAAAACCTTCCCAAGATAATGGACAGTGGCCTGCCCAGGACATGAGACAGATTCCTCAGCACTCCTGGATGCCACACAATGCCTTCCATACACCAGTGGCACAGCACAGAGTGCCCACAGAACACCAGTGCCCTGGGGTGACCTCACTGATGGCACCTCACCTCTCCTGAGCTTTGGTGGCATCTTCAGCCAACCCTGACAGAGACACAGACCATCAACAACAGCCTTGGGCCTCCAATACTCACACGTAGGAGCTGCCACCTGGACACGAGAGCAAAAGGAGGACATGGCATGGCAGAACTGCATAAAGCAAAACCTGCAGCATGACAGAGGAGGAAAGAGGGAGATGTTGACCATCCACAGGTCATTAGTGGTTTTGCCTCACACGTACAGGATGTTAAGCCTTGCAGGATATATGTTATGAAACCTTCTGGCTTGGATGCTGAAGGAGTGAAGTGACATCCCAGAGCAGCACAAAGGGATCCAGCCTGGTTTGTTGTTTGTTTACTGTGTTTCTTGAGGAGGTTAAGAAAGAGAGTTTAGATGAGAGACCAAGTTTCATTGTAAATTTGAGAAATCCAAAGGGACTATAACAATGAGAAGAAATTCAGCCTGTCCAACTCCAAGTTTTCCAGATTTTCCTTCTTGATCTTGACCAAAACACGAGTGGATGAGTTCTCTTTCAACATTCTCTTAGTGATTCCAGGCACTATGACATTCCTAAGTGAACAAAGAGAGGAGTCACCAGGACATCAGCCAACTCACCCCACATTCCTGGGGGAAATGAGTTACCCCCAGTGTACCACAGAAGTCTGAAGGGCACATCATAATGCACCCACAAACCGCAAAACACTAGTGCCATGGTATGACCTCTCTGATGACACCTCAGATCTCCTGTGCTTTGGTCTTCAGCACACTCTGACACACACCATCAACATCAACACTGTGGCCACGAATACTCTCCCTTGAAAGCTGCTGACAAGGCACCAATTGAGGGAAAAGGTGTAGAACAAACCCCCAATCTGGAGGATTCAGAACATCAGCTCACCCAAAACAGCTTGTGAAGAAGATCCACCAGCAGCTGCACTGCTGATGTTTCATGTCTCCTGATGTGATACAGAAAGTTCTGCA
This sequence comes from Acanthisitta chloris, assembly GCF_000695815.1. Taxonomy (NCBI): domain Eukaryota; kingdom Metazoa; phylum Chordata; class Aves; order Passeriformes; family Acanthisittidae; genus Acanthisitta; species Acanthisitta chloris. The sequence continues at coordinate 46 of NW_008666190.1, read as the reverse complement.
CCATGACAGAGGAGAAGAGAAGCATCACAACCACCTGCCTGTACGT
>NW_008666189.1:1353-1575 GCF_000695815.1 Acanthisitta chloris | reverse complement strand
CCCTCGTAGAAGTTGGGGTTCTGGGGGTTTCCAAGGTCCTTGGAGGGAGTTGGGGTGCTCAGTGCCCTTGCAAGGATCAAGGTGCTCAGAGGGGATGGGTGTCCCCAGAGTTGGGGTGCTCGAGGGGTTCAGTGTCCTTGGGCTCTGGTAGGAGTTGAGGTGCTGGGGGTTTCCAAGGTGCTTGGAGGGAGTTGGGGTGCTCAGTGCCCTTGCAGGGATACA
>NW_008666189.1:0-1046 GCF_000695815.1 Acanthisitta chloris | reverse complement strand
ATCCTGAGCCCCTTGACAAAGGTCGGGGTGTACAGGGAATTTGGAGAGAGTTGGGGTGCTCAGTGCCCTTACAGGGATAAAAGTGCTCAGAGGGGATGGGGGTCCTTAGCCCCTTCAGAAAGCTTGAGGTGTACAGGTTGTTTGGAGGGAGTTGGGGTGCTCATTCCCCTTGCAGGGTTCAGGGTGCTCAGAGGGGATGGGTGTCTCCCAGGGCCCCCCCAGAGTTAGGATGCTCGAGGGGTTCAGTATCCTTGGGCCCTGGTAGAAGTTGGGGTTCTGGGGGGTTTCCAAGGTGCTTGGAGAGAGTTGGGGTGCTCAATGCCCTTGCAAGGATCAAGGTGCTCAGAGGGGATGGGTGTCCCCAGAGTTGGGGTGCTCGAGGGGTTCAGTGTCCTTGGGCCCTGGTAGAAGTTGGGGTTCTGGGGGGTTCCAGGGTGCTTGGAGGGAGTTGGGGTGCTCATTCCCCTTGCAGGGATCAAGGTGCTCAGAGGGGATGGGTGTCTCCCAGGGCCCCCCCAGAGTTAGGATGCTATCCTGAGCCCCTTGACAAAGGTCGGGGTGTACAGGGAATTTGGAGAGAGTTGGGGTGCTCAGTGCCCTTACAGGGATAAAAGTGCTCAGAGGGGATGGGGGTCCTTAGCCCCTTCAGAAAGCTTGAGGTGTACAGGTTGTTTGGAGGGAGTTGGGGTGCTCATTCCCCTTGCAGGGATCAAGGTGCTCAGAGGGGATGGGGGTCCTCAGCCCCTTCAGAAAGTTTGGGGTGTCCAGGGTGCTTGGAGGGTTCAGGGTCCCCAGTCTCCTCACAGAGATTGGGGTGCTCACAGGACTTCAGGGTCCCCAGACCCTCCCAAAGAAAGGGGTGCAAAAGGTGTTTGGAGGGTGTTAGCACCCCCAATCTTCTCACAGAGTTGGGGTGCTCAGGACGATGGGGGTCCCCAGTCCTGGGATGCTCAGGGTGGGCTGTCAGGGTACCACAGAGCTCAGGATGCTCAACAGCCACGACCCCCATCCCACTCCCCTCTCCACCAGGCAGGGACCACCCCCAA
>NW_008666188.1:4814-7546 GCF_000695815.1 Acanthisitta chloris | reverse complement strand
GGTGCTCTCCAGCCACACTGTCCCCAGCCTAGAGTGCTGCATCGGATCGTTACGGCCAAAATGCAGGACATATATCCATATATAGCAAAAAATTAAAAATAATAAACGCTTGCAGATACAAAAAAGTTTCTCATTACAGCATGGCAGATACCTGTAAGGTCAAGGTGAGAGTACTTGCTCCGGAACCACATAAGTATATGGCAGGGAGGCTGATAATCCACACAGAGCCACACTAAATTGAGTATCCACAATAATATCGGCACAGTACTGATCGTGGATAGTACAGACATCTACACAAGCTCAGCTGGCACAAGAGCCTTCGCTATGGTGTTGGGCTGGGGTACAAAAAAAGACCATTTTCAGAGCAGGAAAAGACCAGTGTGAACAAACACTTTTTCTAAAAGCTTCTACATCCAATGTAGAGCTCTCTTCACACTGGCTGAGTGACTTTTTCCTGTCATGCATCCTACTCCTAACTGTCCATGCATAAGAATAATAAAAATTTTATAGGGAAAATTCAGTTCAGACTGCAAAGCACACAAAAGAAAAATGATTCTTCCACAAATTAGATCCTCTTTACTCAAGGCAGTAATACAAGAAAAAAGAATGGGGCTTTTTAACTTGCAAGAGTTGGCTCTGTTTATCACTCTGGCTTGATTCTTGATTCCTTTTATTCACCATTCCTAACTATAACATAAAACTATAACATATTATAAAACTGTTATAATAAAAACTATAAACATATTATAAAGATATCTGCAATTATAGACCTCATTCTGACTTCAGGATATTTATTACTACTATTTTTCCAGAATTGCTCATCCCATGTTTCTGTTTTTAAGGACTTCATAGATGTACTTTTTATCAATATGATTAAATTAGTATAAAGCTGCATATTGCTAGTTCTGGTTTTAAGATGTAGAATTATAGTAATCATCACTCTCCAAACAGCCAGATTTTGGGTTCATGTTTGCCTGTTTGTTTGTTTTTCAATCTGCACTGCATAAATCAAAGTTTCTCATTTTAAGAGAAATAACAATTACAAGCCATATTATTAAACAGTTTTTTTGCCTGAGGAAAAAAAAAGCTTAATTAGATTGGACTGTCTCTAGTGCAAGTTGAGATACTGTCAGGTTTCATCTCAGAGGGACTTGGGCAATGCCAGCTTACTACTGAAATTAAAGGATAAGGAATATGTAAGATGCCATCAGAACGACTGATAGTAAAGTTGACCAAAAATATATAACACAGAAATAATAAATTAAAATAAGTAAAAAATAAATATAATAAAGTATATATTTCTAAAACTGGAAGGGTTTTTTTAAAAAAATTGTTTAATGTAGTAAAATAAACTGATATATTTTTTCTTCAATTCCTGATACAGGAAAGTGTATATTATATTAATCAAAGTATTCATATTTGACTGATAAAAATTATGATGCAGAAAGATAGACATAGAAATATCTCAAAAATAAAAAATAATAATCCTACCTATATCTACTATCAGTGACATGTAATTCTGTTGATTATTTGCCTAAACTGTTCTTAAAAACTGACAGTATTAGAGAAACCATCACTCTATAGTAGCTTCTTCAGTGCTTTATTGTTGTGACCATTGGAGAGCATTTCTAGAGTTTAATCTTTCTCTTCCTTACTCCAATTTCAGATTTTCTTTTATATACTCTTTACTACTCACATGGAAATAGGTCACTGAATTTCTCTGTGATATATTTAAAGGTTGTAAACATCTCATCCTTTTCTTTTTTCTTCAACTCTTAAGAGCCTTACTTACTTTGACCTTTCCTTAGAAGCCTTTATTCTAGATGTTTACTCATTCTTGTCTTTTTACCCCTGAGGCCTCCAGCTGATTCATGTTTTCCTTGTGTATACAAATTTACCACATAGGATGGTGGCCTTACCTGTACTGCCATCACTGGCATATCTACTATGCATACGCATCTTACTACACATAAGTGTTTTTGATGGACTAGAGTAACATTTGAAATGTTTTTCTGCAATTTAGGAAAAAAATTAACTGAGATCTGTCAGTAGATAGAATATCTCATGTGATTTCCAGTGTTCCATCCATCAGCTCAAATCTGGATGTTTCTTATGCTTCGATTTTGTGGGGTGTGGTGCTTTTTTAAAAATACTTACACAGAATACACTTCTCAATACTTAATAAAAAGAAGAAGAAATAATAGATGCTAATTCTTAAATGGTGCACAGCACACTAGAAATCTAACCCATATTTGCTAAGCTTATGAAAAACATTAGTAAATAGTACAAAAAAAGAAGACTTTTTTTTTACAATAACACACAGCTTTCCAGTCTGTTAGACTACAAATCTTGATTAATCTTATTAAGACATCTATTCATCAGCATGTATCCTCCATATACAGTCTATGGAACTTTTGTGACATCCCGCAAAGTCAGGATGCTGAGGCAAACTGAGTAACATCTTTCCCCCTCCTGCTAGACCTGTATAAACTTCTCAGCCTAGCAGGAATATTTTTTTTCATTTCTTCCAGTCTGTTAGACTACAAATCTTGATTAATCTTATTAAGACATCTATTCATCAGCATGTATCCTCCATATACAGTCTATGGAACTTTTGTGACATCCCGCAAAGTCAGGATGCTGAGGCAAACTGAGTAACATCTTTCCCCCTCCTGCTAGACCTGTATAAACTTCTCAGCCTAGCAGGAATATTTTTTTTCATTTCAATTTTT
>NW_008666188.1:0-4799 GCF_000695815.1 Acanthisitta chloris | reverse complement strand
TCCTGCTGATTCCCATGTCTGGCACAGTCTTTACCTCTTGGCAAAACACTAAGCAATTTCCTCCTGAAACTCCTTCTGAATCCCTACCTCCCAAAGCTGATTTTGTTTACGTTTCCAACCTATGTCCAACTTCGACATTAGCAGCTCTGATGTGCTCATTATAACATGAAAAACAAGGCTTTCCCAAGAGCAGTATTCCCTTACTGCCTCTTCTCAATAGTGGGGGATTTCTTTTCTCTCTGTTTCCTCTCAGCCTTGTTCTGTCACCTTTTTGACTGCAGTTTAATTAGCTCAACTTGGGGCACAAGGCAGCAGTTAAACCCAGGGGGGAACAGCTCCTTCTCTAGGAAAGGTAAATGGAAACTACTAAATCCATCCTCTCCCATCCTGGGAGACCTCAGTGATTCTGCTCCTTCCCGGAGCAGACAAGTACATTCACAATAAGCAAGGGTGTCTGCCAAGAGGTGGTAGGAGGCTTCTGGCTTGTTCCAGATCTTCACTAGCTTTCAGTCCTTGCTTACCATAGCTGGAAAAGCACCTTGATCTCAAACAAGAAGAAGATTGCCTATCAGTTCACTCTCTCACCAAAATAATGTAATGCAATCTCCAGCTAAGTTTCACTCTCAGACAAGGATTAGAAGATTCCTCCTTCCTTCCTGTGCCCAGTTTCCCTAATTTCCTCATGATCATTCACTCAAAAGGCAGCCCCAGGACTCTACTGATTTTCCTTTACTCATCCACTAAAATAAAGTGGCTTTTTTGCTTTGTTTTCACAAACAAGCAATGCCATCCTACCTTTAGTTTCAACAATTGTTCCCTAATACAAAAATAAAACCAGAAAATCAGTAATCATGTTCAATCCAAATTATCAAAAGTTGTAAGAAATTCACAATTTTCAATGGAAATATTTTTGACCCTTGCAGGTAATGAGTTTTGACCATTTCCTTACATATTACTTTTGTAAGATGTTCCACAACAAATTCAAAATGTCAGCTCTGTAATTCTTAATTCTGATAAACAGCATATATATGCCAGTTTCCAACAAGCATTAAAATGAGAAACTCACACCTATTTTTTCTTACAGGAAATGAGAGAGAGACGTAACTAATGAACTTTATTAAGCAAACTCGTTGCATAATAACCTATTTCAGCTGCTGTAATGAAGCAATGAAAATTAAACTTTCTTCTGTAATAGAAAGTAATTTTTAAGCAGCAAAAACATACACAAAGATTAAAATGGGCAAGGTAATTGAAAATGCTTAGGTTTAAATTACACTATTAGATTAGTCTGGAGCTTTTACACTGTTGAGGGAGAAATAATGTTCCTCATTATTCGTCCTTCCAATCATAAGTGTATCTGTTCTGATTTCCAAGTTCATTCATAAATATTGAAAGCATGATGCAAAGTGTTGTCATACAAGCTCACTTTTACATGCCAGGAATAGGAGGAGCTGCTGGTTCATTTATTGATAATAATATACTTACATAATTATGCATAATACTAAAAATCTCATTATCATTCTACCAAGCCTGTAGCAATACACGTTGCTTAAGATTGCTTTTCAGCAATTAAATGTTCCTAAATACAGTCATCTTCCTTTTAAACAAACAAGTGAAGCAACAAACGGCAGCAGCTAATGACCAATTTAGAATGAACAGATGTGAACCCATCTTCAGAGACCTCTCAGTATGTCTGACATCCCACCTCTAAAATTCAACACCTCCTTGGGCAAAGGTGGCTATATCAGTGATACTTGCACTAAAGCCAGCACACCCATAAGGTCCCCTAAACTAACATCTAAACAGAGCCTGGCAAGGAGGGGAACACAGACTATGTGAACAGTCATACTCCTCCACTGAACTGTAAAGCTGAACTGACCTTTTTCTTTTGGAAGTCATTGCAGGCTCAGACAGCATATACAAAGCGTGTCAAAATTTCACGTTTTGTTTTCAGGTCTTGTTTAGTACATACCAGTTAACTATACAGAAACCATTTTCTTTACCATTCTATATCAAAAGTCTATCAGCCCTTCAGGTTTTGTAGAGGAAATTCCAAGCAGCTCATTCTCAAAACTCCCCAGGTTACAAGCAAGGGCTCTCAGTCATGCTGTGAAAAAATTCAGCCCCAAGCTCCCTTTGCAGTACACTGATCTAAGTGTTAACAAAGAATACAAAGAAATTATGCCTTACTAGCAAGGTACTGTATATGCTAAACTATTTTCAACTAAGTTCTTTTATACAAAAGGAATAAGCTCCCTTTCTCTTCTTCCACAGAAATGTAGAGTTCCATATTCACCACCTAAATGTTTATATGGAGAATGAACTTCTGATCTTCAACTGTCAGACAGAATTTTTAAAGACTGACTTTTCCTGGTTCTGGGGACTATCAAAGTTAAAGTTAAAAAACTCTATCATGTTTTCACCTGATAGACTTTCATATTAAAAAAAAAATCTAATTTGAGGTACCAAAAGAATTTAATCACTGCCATGTTTCCTTTCAGAGGCTATTCTGCTTTCAGCTTTTAACTTATTACTGCAATGTATTTTGCAATGAAAGGTGCTACATGAAATGAAATTTCATTCTAGTCTTTCAGGGTCAATGCTGAAACCAAACACCTCTGATAACCTCAGAGATTTCACCACTGTTATTTTCCCAATGGAATCATCATTGACCTAGCAACTCAAAGTTTCCTTTTTCTGAGAACACTTAGATCACTAATTGTTGATCCCTAATTTAATCATGACATCTCACTCAAATGATTTTTATTATGTTTGAAGTGGTCAATAGTGATCTATGGCAACAGTGTATCAGTTCCATGATGTCACTTTATGAAATAAATCAAATTCAACCCCTTTTAGGTTTGTTAGGCTTCAGTCATTCAAAAATGTACACCACTGTGTAATTTTAATCACACGAATATCTCCACTTATTTCAGCATAAATTACTTATACGATTGAGCCAAACCACTTACATGTGTTAAAATAACAACAAACTAGATATTACAGATATAGAGCTCAGTAACACCAATTACACAGCTAGATTGCATAGTCAACCAGCCAAAATTTCTACATCTAAATGGGCAACTGTATTTTTGCCTCTGCACATTCATATTAGGCACTGAATGAGAGCTTTTTAACAAAAGGAACAAAAGAGGTCATTGAGATAATGCAATTAAAACCTGTGTCATGCACACCAACAAGAATTCAATTCAGGTTACGTGGGCATTCTCAAGCATTATCAGATAGTATTAGCTATTTGATCAGCCTATAACTTTACATCTCCTAACAGTGAAAACAGACTTTTGTTATGCAATTCTGTCATCTCAAGGCACAGGAGCATGTTACAATGTCACTATGATACAGTCCTCAGGCTGTTTGGAGAGATCAAAGTCTCCTTCCCCTTCTCCCTGAGCACTGCCTTGAGAGACTGCCCACCAGACAAAATACTAAAATATTTCTTGGATCAGTTGCTATAAATCATTAGTAAATGAGATCCTGAAACAGTCTCAAACTGCCAAATTGGCTACCAAACACCACGGGAATAAAAAGGTACAACCAACAGGGTTGATCCCAACAGCACTCTAATGAAAAATGAACAGCTAAGTGAATCCAGAAGAACTGGACAGTGCATGAAACTTAGTCTGTGTCCGCACCTATCACAGACAGCACTATGATATAACACATGGCTGAGAGCCAGAGTCTGTAAACAACCCTACTGGACATGAAATCCAGAAATTTGACATTAGTATAATATGCAAAGCCATCTGTTATAGGGAGAAACATATTCTAGATATCTCATTTCTCAACCAGTTCTGATGATTACGCTAAATAAAGCTGCTAATAAAATGGACTGTAAAATACATTCATGTATAGATATGCAAATAAGTCTACACTGACCATTATGTAAAATTAAACCAAATAGACTTTTCCTATGCTAATTTAGTGTGCAAGTCAAGAGCAGAAGAATCACTGATTTTAAGAGAAGGAATTAAATTTTTGTTAATGCTCCTATACCTGAGGTAAAAAAATATGAACTGTATGCAAACGTTCTGCAGGTTGCTCTAGTTGAACACCCACATCATCACTGTAGCACTTTTATATAAACAACCCACATCATCACTGTAGCACTTTTATGTAAATTGACAAGGTGAATGGCTTCTCTAGACAAGATGCTGAGATACTGTGCGCATTATCATGTAAAAATTAAGGCCTGCTCCCAAAGAAACACACAAAACAATTCCATCTGTCTTAAGCAGAGATGTACTAAGAGTAAAGCTAGTAATCACTGTACTTTATGAGTGCAGTGTCAGGCAGACTACAACACAGTAACAGATATTATATTGAAAATCTAACCATCTCTAAACTCATTTGTTTCTTTTAAATTGCATGTTCTTGGACCCATCTGTGAAAACTGGGAGGTTAATTATGATAGTACATTGCATAATTCCAGAGCTAAATGCTGAAGTAGTTCTACATAAATGCCATATGTTTGTCTTAGACAAACTAAGAAGATTAATTAGGAGGCCAAGGCCAGTACTTTGGAAAGTAATACTCTGAACACAATTAGATCCTTGCACTGCATACTATGTAAATTGAAGTTTTAATTAGTAGGTAAAGCATTAGTCATGGCAAAAAAAAAACCCAAAAAAACTTCCCAAATTCTAAATTGCATGCACCAGAATTTTTTTTCACTGGCATTGCTTATAAAAAGACACTGTGCACTCTGCAGCATTTCTGTCCTGTTCTTCTTTCCTACATTATTCTCACTTATATATCCTCATTATCGTTTTAAAGTTACA
>NW_008666187.1:25254-32192 GCF_000695815.1 Acanthisitta chloris | reverse complement strand
GGCCTCGCGGCTGGCCCGTGTCTGCAGGGCACCGTCGGAGTGTAACATCCACATCGCAGACGCGAGGCTTTAAGTATGCAGGGATCGTTCGTCTAACCGGACGAATAATCCTGGTTTAGCCAGTGGGACCAGGCACACTCTCGTCCTTTATCGGCTTAGCGAGTTTGAAGCCTGAAGCTGTAGCATACCCAGCTTTTGTTTAACGTTTGTAAGTAGTGCAGCAGTATTGGTGTGAAAAATCCATCTCTCCTGCTGGAAAGCTGTGGGTCTTGTGTAAAATCCGAAAGTCACAGAGATTGATGCATTTCCTTTTACTCTAGGCGTCTAGGCAAGCATCAGGTATCCCTGGGCTGGCTCCAACAGATGAAAAGTAAGTGAGTTTTGTTTCCACATTGATCAAGTTCAGGACTGGCAGAGGATGCTGTTCATGACCAGATATCCTTTGTGCACCTTAGGGATGGCAACCTGCCAGATATCATTGCCAGCAGCAGTTTGCATGAGTTTCTGGTGAACCTTCATGAGAAGTATGGCCCACTGGTCTCTTTCTGGTTTGGACGGCGTCTTGTCGTCAGCCTCGGCTCCATTGACCTCCTGAAACAACACATTAACCCCAATCGATTGTGTAAGTGTCCTTTGTATTGTCTTTGAGTCCATTTCTTCTGGCCGTGCTGAGCATCCTATGCCAAAGGAAGTTGGGGTTTCATTCGAAATTGAAAGAAGATGAGACACTGCAGCTGACACGCTGTTTCAGGTGTGGCTTTGGCCCTGCAGTGACCAGGAGTTACTGCTGTGCAATGGCCATCAAGAAATCTGTATACTTGCCTGTTACCATTTCTCTATAGGCAAATGTCAACGGAAAGCATCATGCTCATTAGTCCCTTGAAAGAACAAGGTGAGAATACTGCAGCCACTTGGCATACCTCTTAAAAGCACTTTGAAATATACTTTCAGAGGGGAAACTTTGCTAAATTAAGTGTGAAAACAGCTGTGCCAATTTGTGATAACTGCCTTGTGTGGTTTGGCCTGGAGGTTTTTTAAACTATTATTTGTAGTTCTTTAACTTTTGTTTTTCTTGGATGTGTAGAATTTTGTGCTGAAAACCCTTAATGTTCTTCAAGTCTTAGAAGTGGTCAGTGGTGCTGGTAGCTGAGTTGACCATCTTAGTCCTGGGAGGGTATTTTAATTTATGGTGGGTGTTTTGCTTCCTAAGGTGATCATAGTCACTAAGTTAACTCAGTTCACGTTTGGGTTTAACCTCTCCTTTTTCCAGTTTTTATCTTACATGATTGGAAGAGGTGCTGGGTGCACACCTCTGGCCTGGTCCTGTAGGCTGTCTTTTGGCACGGGCAGATATCTCAGATCACTTTATGCTGGGGTCGTGAAGGGTAAGCTCCATGTACAGTTGCATGACAGACTTAAAAAAAAAAATGGTGACAATCTGGGAAAGGAGTGGGAGTTAATGAGGATCAGCAAGACACTGTGCATAGCAATGACACTCCAGAAGGTGGAAAACCACCCTGAAAGATCTGAATGCTCTCAAGTGTGTTTTGGGGGAAATTGAGCAGACAGTCACTTTCTCAAAGCTCAAAGAAGTGGTGACAGGCCCCTGAGCAGGCAAGTTATCAGAAATGTTCTGAATTTGGGAGTGTCTGAACACACAAGAAAAATAAATACACTGCCTGGAATATATGCAGAAAATTAAATGACCCAGGCAGCTATAGACCAGGCTGGAATACTGCCATGCCAAGGGCTAAACATATTTTTTAAGGATGGGGATGAATAGGAAGTGCCTGTTGTACTTTGATCATTAGACTTCTATACAAGGAAAGTGATAGAACTATGTTTCTGTCAAGATTTCAGTTCAGAATTTGCTTGGACACTGCTTGAGTCAGAATGGGATAAGAGAAATGAAATGGGGAGCAAGGCTGGATTGTCTTGGAGAAGTGAAGTGCTGTGCTGGGGAGGTGAATACTCCCACTTATGTTAGCATCCTGCCCTGATGGCATTATGCTGGAAGCCTTTGTCAAGACAGGGCAGCAGAGTGAGATGGGTACCACTGGTGGCTGGGGTAGCAGGAACAGGAAAGGGAGGAGAAAAGGCAGGCTGCATGAATTGTCTGCAGGAGGCATGGCCTTGGGAAAAAAAAGGGTGCATTAAGACATTTTCTGTACAGAGAGGAGAGCATCTAGACTATTGTACAAGATGAACATGAGCCAGACCCAGAATTCTATGTGTGGCTCTGACCTCTGTCCTCAGTCATGATTTTGAATAAAGCAAATGCAAAGAAAGGCTGCCAGTGCTGCCAGAGGTGGAGAGCCTGTTATGCAGGAGGAGCTAAGGAAAGTCTGTTCAGCCTAGCAGAAGAAACAGCTTATGGGGGGATCCTCATAAAGGGAGCAGCAGCAGGCTTGAGAAGGAGGGTTCTCATGATCTCAGACCTGAAAAAACAGCGGTACTAGTTGTATTGGTGATTTCCTTTTAGCACAGATGCGTGTCAGAAGTGCTCAAACTTTCTTAGAGAGGAAGAAACTTACTGGTTGTATTTCCTGGAGCACTGAGGTGTAAACAATAGTAGCTGAGCAGCTGTAGCAAAACCCTTCCTGTACCATTTCTTGGGGAATAGGAATAAATGTTGTGGTAGCTCTCAGCCACAAACTGGCTCTGGACAGCTTGAAGCTTTGTTGGAGACATGGTCTTGCGTGTATCTCTTCTGTGCACACAGCACTGTGGGACAGGAGACAGCCCACAGTGAACTGCATTATACCCAACTTCTGAATTCAGCCCCACCTGAAAACCCTTGCCATGTGACTCTTCCTCACTCTGCTGGGGTGCCTGAGGCCAGAGCTGCTCTTCATAGATACCTGCCTGTTGGTTTCCAAGGTTGAGGTGTAGGGTTTGGCTCCAAGTATCGTACAAGGGTTCCTCTTGTCTCATGTCTGTGTCACAAGAGTGACTGCCTCCAAACTTCTTGAAGACAGAAAGAGAGGTGCAGACAGTGCATCTCTCATCAGAGTCCTAAAGTTGGACTAATTGCGTTCCTAGTTATTAACATGTTTCCGATGCCAGGAGACTCTTTTTCCTTATGCTTAAAGCAGTGCTTGAAATTGGTATGTTTTCATGGCCTCAAAGCTTGGTTCAGATTAATTTGCAAGGAGAATTCAAAGGAAGTAAAACTTTGCTGCTGACACTGGTGATTCCCCTGAGCAGCCCTGGGGAGTCCAGGCCTGCAAATGGTGTGGTCATGAAGAAGGTGAACTAATGCAGGATTGTCAGAAGTGGGTTTCCACTTGGAAAACTCCCACAAGTCAGTGTCACTATTTAGGTTGGGACAATGAACCTGAAGCACATTGTATGCTGGAGATGGAGCTATGGGTCCTGGCCTGTCTGAGCAGAACAGCTTCATTGCTGTTCTGTGAGCATTTGTACTGTGCAGCTTCAGAGGTCCCTTCCATCTCCAGTATTCTATTCTGCTTGGTATCTATCTTGACTATCCAATTAGATCTTTTCTCCATGTTTACTTACAGTGGTGTCCAGGACAGCACTCAGGTTATTGGGATGAGGGAGAAGATTTCATTGTAAGTGGAAGAAAGTAAAAATTTTGATATGTTTCACTAAAAGGGTTGAAAATGTAACCTTGGAGATGTTTTTCAAGACAAGGATAAAGGAAGAAGTCTGTGAAAGTGCTGACAGAACAGAGCTCTCTCCAAGAGGCAGTTTGTGCCTTGTGGAATCACTAGCCTCCCACAGCCATGGAAATAGCTGGTTCCCAAATACTGCAAGGCAGGGCCAGCCCTCAGCAAGGGCAGCCTGGGCTCTGCAGCCCCGAGTTCACAACAGTTTGGACTAGGGACAAGAGAGAAAAAAATGAACCCCATGGCTGATGCAGCAGTTTTCTTTGATATGCACCAGGAGAACTTTGCTGTTTCCATAGGTGATGGTGCTAAGCTTTCTCTGGGCTCTCTAGATGCCTCTGCTTGCTGGATTTGCTGTGTGGGCTTTACCACCTGTCATGTGTCTTTCTGGCTACCCTAGTATTGTGCCTAGCTCTGCCAGGGCCAGTCAGCAGGGAAATGTGGCATGGATAGCAGCAGCCACTCCATGACAAAGTACCTTGGAGGAGGAATTGTCAGCAGCAGCTAGAGTTGCATAACAGCCTGCTCCACGTGGAGAGCTGCAGGTACCATCTGCTGTGCCAAAAGACACATGCTCGTACTCCTTGTCATTCAAAGTGGGAAAGAGGGTGAGATGCAGAGCTTAAAAACATTGGAAGAGAAAAGATGTGAGAGAAAAACATTTAGGAAATATTACCATATTCATGCCTCCGGCCTTGTTAGCTGCTTTTGTGTCATTAGGTAGTAAGTCCTCTGCAGGTGGGAATTGTCGCATCTTGTATGTTTGTCTAGTAGCATAATACAGCCCTGATCTCTCCTGGGAATCGTAGATACATCCACAGCTGGTAGAGTCATGTGTCTACCCCAGCCTTGACGTCTTCTGATGCCTCGGAGGTTTCACTCTCCATGTGGGAGAAATAACAGACTGTATAGTGACAATATCTCTCTTGAAAACCCCAATTGCTGCTTCCAGATAGTTCCTTAAAGACTCAGCCAGTTCTGCAAGACCCATTGAAAGGTTTACAGAAAGGGAAAAACATATGCCATGCTTTATTGCACAGTTTTGCATTGACACCTAAGATACTTAAGCAGATTTATTCAGTTGAGGTCCCTGGTGGTGAAATTCAGAGTTAAAAGTCTAAGTGAAGTGAGCCATGGATGTGGAAGTTAGGTGGTTTTGTCTAGTTTGTACACTGTTGCAACTGTCTATGTGGAAGGAAGGTGGAAAGAAGGTGATCAGCAGTAGAAAGCATTCTATAGCTTAGTGTTTTCTGTAAGAGCTTCAGAGCTTTGCTGGACAGAGAGAGATGAGTGCTAGTTTGGGAAGAGCTCATCAGTGGGGAAGGTGGCGCATGCAAGAGAAATCATGCAGGAGCAATAGGGTGTCAAATTAGGTTTGCTGGGGCTGTAAAGCAAGGCAAGGAGTGCAGAGAGCAATCTCTTGCTAAGTCTCATGTGAGCTGATGCGTCCTGAGTGCATAGCCTTGATCAGGGCAGGAGGGCACACCAGATGTCAGGGAGGAGGGTGCTAGAGATGGCTGCAGGTCAGGCTGGAGGAGAAGGGGAAGGAGCATGCCACGCTCACTCTTGTCACCAAGTCGGTGGCACAGCCAGCTGGGAACTGGCAAACTGGGAGCAAGACTCCAAAGGCTTTATTACTAAAGAGTTACTTGGTGGAGCCAGCAGGAAAGCTTTGCAGGGAGAGCTGATCACAGGGTGGCACCCTGCCCCAGAAAAGGGACTTTATGAGGTCCCAGCTCCCACGGAGCAAGACAAGATTGACACCCCAAAGAGACTGTTTATAGGGGAAGGAGTCATGCCTTGCTCACTGCCCAGAAGTAGCAGCACCTGATTAAAGAGGTTGCTGTTTTCATCAGCTTTGTGTAGTGTGACTTGAATAGTGTTTCCCCTGTTTGCTTTCAGTGGATCCCTTTGAGACAATGCTGAAGTCCCTCTTGAGGTACCAGTCCAGCCTGAATGGGGATACAGGAGAGAGCCACATGAGGAGAAAGCTGTATGAAAATGGTGTGACCAAGTCCCTGCAAAGTAACTTTGCTCTCATCCAGAAGGTGTGTAATTGCAAGTGTACAGAGAGAAGCCCTGCGTGGCTCACAGGGGAAGGTTTAGTGAGAATGATCACTAGGGTAAAGGACCTGCATCCAAATTAGTGCTGGAACTGTAAGCAACTGAGACAGCAAACAGCCTCTACCCTTTCAAGCATGGTGGGAATATTTGGTTTCTCTTAGCTCCAGTGGATTGGGGGAAGGCCTGAGCTTGGTGTTTTTATGCCAAGGTACCAGATGCAGTTAAAAGATACAGGAGCACCTGGATTCTAGATATATTTCCCAGCACAGTAGGGTGGAACAAGGAACCAGCCATTGGGACCACAAACAGGTGAAGAACTGTTCTGTTAATTCAGGCCAGCAGCCAGAATACGATCTGTTTTCCCAGTTTGGAGCTATTAGTATTAAAGGGTTTAAGGTTTCGTTTGTGTCAGAGGAAACAAGAGGGGAGGATAGGTCTGCCCTGTTGGGGGAAAACGTTGGAAAGAGGCAGAATACTGAAAGCTAAAATGTTAATGTTTAACAATGGAAGAGTGTATCTTCATGCCATAGCCATCAAAGTGTGGCCTGCCTTAGGATCTGGGTGGGAATGTCTCCTGGGTGTGTTTGGTAAATAGACTGCTGATATTACTGCTAACTAATGGTTTATTACCTCTCAAGCTGTCAGAAGAGCTGCTAGCCAAATGGCTCTCCCTCCCTGAGGCACAACATGTGCCACTCTGCCAACACATGCTGGGCTTTGCCATGAAGTCTGTCACGCAGACAGCTATGGGCAGCAGCTTTGAAGATGACCGGGAAGTCATCCGATTCCGCAGGCACCATGATGCAGTAAGTGTCACAATGAACCAGGAAATCACCTATTATGCTTTTCCAAGCTAAGAGCACACAGCCTGTGTCTGTGTACAGTTTAGTACAAGCTACTGCTGAGACTTTAAGCTTAAGAGCTTGAGGGCTCTGCCTCAATTGTCCCATGCTGAAACTGTTAGAAAGATCCTACAGCTGATCCTGCTGTCATTAGTCTGAGGTGTTTCTAAAGGACATGTGGGGATCAAGAATTCAGATCCAATGGCAGTTGGAAAGTCTTTGGTACCTAAGTCAGTTAAACTCTATTGGGAATGCCAGTGGAACTTCTCCTTTTTGAAGAGCTTCTGAAGGTTCTATGACATTGTAGTGCAAGGAAAATCTGAGCTCTCTGTCTGTGTCCACATCTGGGGATGTTAAATCTGCTGGTGATAGGGTGGGAAAGAAATAGTTCCATCTCCCA
>NW_008666187.1:13724-25232 GCF_000695815.1 Acanthisitta chloris | reverse complement strand
TACAGTTGTAACTACAGTTGTTTCATTTCAGTTCAATTTCAGCTATCATAGACCTAATATCTGTAATGAGACATGGTGTCATAAAGAGGAGACCAGTTCCATATTCACATTTTTTTTAATTTTCCTGAGCAGGGGAGAATAAAAGAGAATCAGCCTATGGTGAGTGACAGTGCTCTTTTCTATTTCTTTCTTTCAGATCTGGTCAGAAATTGGAAAAGGTTTCTTGGATGGATCTCTTGACAAAAACATGACTAGGAAAAAGATCTATGAAGATGGTAGGTCCTCCCACTGATTAATATTTATGAGTTAGCTAGCATATGGAAGCACTTAATTTGCCCAGATGTCTTGACTTTTCTTCAGAGTTGATCGTCATGCCATAAGCTACCAGATGTGTCCTACTTACTCTCTCATAAGATCATTGTTTTGGAGTTGAGTGCCAAGCCTGCCATTATGTGGGAAGTTTGTGGGACTAGAATCTACTCTAGTTTCAGATCTAGTTCTTGGGTCTGTTCAGTCTGGAGAGTGACAGAGGGGAAATAAGAGAGTGTGCTTGCTCCCTTCCTGTTCTGTTCCCTAGTGTTCACTTTTGACCTCTCTTGGAGGCAGGCAACTGTGCTAGGTGGACATAGATGGAGCCACTTGATTTGGCCTGTATAGGCATTCATGTGGTGCACTGTTTGGTGAATGCACTGTCAAACAGTCACTCACAGGCTGCATGACGCAAGTACAGAGGTGCTGCTTTGATGGATACCTTCCATGTGAGAGCCTCTGATGTGCTCTTATAAGGTAACATGATTTTCAGGTCTGTTATGGCAGTGGTTTTATTTCTCATATGTTTTAAAGTAAGTTGTTTTATTTGATGATTGTCCTGTCATTTTAGTTCTTAAGTTAAATCCTTTCAGTTTTTACTAAAGGAGATGTTAAACAAAAGTAGCTTGTATCTGGAACTAAGGATTTACTTGTAAATCCTCCAAACCTAGTGTTTCCCTTATACTGCTGGTTCTGTGGGTTTCAGAACCCAAGGATAACTACTACCACATTAAAATTGGCTCCTCCCACAGGCACTGTTCCTGAGTTGTAGTGTGATGGTGCATTAGGACACAATTTCACAAACTCCAGATAGTGAAGCTGGTTAAGTGTTGCTGGCCTTCCTATGCAGAGAGGACGAAGGAAGAGTAGTTCTGACACAAAAGGGCTGAATTGAGCCTTAGTAAATGGAGTTTCAGATCCAACTTCTGCTCCATGTTTCTTAGATAGTCTTTAGTAGGTCATGTAAGTCAGACAGTCAATGGCATCTAGGCCCCTAACTCCCCCTGGTTTCCACAACAGTCACCAGGAGTTGGGCACTTGGGTATCTTCAGATGTGTGGACTCTGTGCCAAAACTCTCCCACATTTTCCCCACCTGCCTCTCTGTCTATGCAGACTCTTCAGCACAGAGCCATGGGCCTGCACCATGCCTGTAGAACCCCTAGAAAAAGGGACACCGTCAGTGGCTGGAGGTGCTGTGGTACTGTAGTAAAGTCACGTAACCAGTGTTACGTGGCTCATACATGTTTTCATGGGGATTGATTAAACACTTTCTCTGAAGGTTCAGTGCTGTTATTTGACTTCCCCTTACATGATTTCAGCTCACAGAGTACACATCTTGGTCATACCTGTAAGGGTGGCTTTTTGTAGTAAACCTGTGTTGTTTCGTTCCTACATTTTCAACTAAATTGGAGATACTGCCTTCCAAAGTGACAGCAACATGAACAGAGGCTGCTTCTGTAAGTGAGCCCAGCAGGGACAGCTGGTCTGAAAATCTGCCTGGGGAGATGGATTTGCTTCTCTCCAGCACCAGGATGACCAGGTTTTAAAACAAACATTTTTTTATTTCCAAAGCTTTGGTGGAGATGGAATCCATCTTAAGGAAAGTTACAAAGGAGCGCCGAGGCAGATCATTCAACAGACATGTCTTTATAGACACCTTGCTGCAGGGGAGCCTGAGTGACCAGCAGGTAGGTCTGTGCAGCTGTTCTGTCATTACACAGTAATGGAGTTTTGCTAGATGGACAACTAATTACATTGCAGCCTTTGATTAATAGCAGTTTTTGCATCTCAGCTCAGATTCTTTACCGAAGAAGAGTTTCTAGTTCTTTTTTCCACTCCTACAATATTTAACTGCATTAGACTTTGGAAGCTTACCTTGCCACTGCTTCATAGCTATTTTTATAAACCAGAAGTATGTTAATTTCATGTGCAATTCCAGTGGAAGTTCTGTAGAGAATTCAATCCATGTCTTCTAGATGTATTTCTTTCTCTCTGCACAAAAGGGATTTCGTGTGCTTGAGTGGAGAACATGCCACTTCTTTTTTATCTTTACAGTCTTATGAAGTTCATTCTCTGAAGTAGATTTTATTTCCTAGATTCTGGAAGATACAATGATTTTCTCCTTGGCAGGATGCATAATCACAGCTAAATGTAAGTACAGATTGTAAGTAACTTCCCATCCTTAACACTCAGCTACCTAAAACTATGATAACATGAGACTTATTCTAGCCTAATAAGAAATTGTGTTCATCATTCTCTTTCTCCTGAGCCACACACATATAGAAGAAGCTAATTTTTACATTAGACTCTTGGCACAGCCACAGGGCTAGTGAGTTGAAACTAAGCCGTGTTTGGTGAACCTTAGAATTTCTTCCCATTGCTTTCTGCTTGCACTCTTAACCCCAGACAACTGATGCTAAATTTGATGAAGGAGCACCAAAATACATAAGCCACAAAGATAATGTTGCAAAATAAGTTCTGGCATGTGGGAAGGAAATTAGAGTGCAGGAATCAGTCTGGCTGCTTTCAGTTTCTGGAGGATAGGTGTGATCTATGTACGGAGGACTTTCAAAGGAGATCCTCTGGGATTTGTGCAAAGATTATGGAAAAAACTCCAAACAAATAAAAATGCAAACAAGCTGTGTGAAATATCTTACAATAGAGGGATGATTATCTTGCCTTGTATCTCAGCCAATGGGGCTGGGCTCCAGAGAAAACATCCAAGGTGCATCTAGGTATTAAAGAATGTGGAAAGTAAATTTGGCAACTATGATAACACTCTCTCCAGAGAATATCCTCTCCAAGTACTCCAGGAAGACTGTAATTTCAAGGGGCTTGAATCCACATGGATTCCAGATAGTTCTCATGAATAGACATTTCTCAGTGCTAGAAACATTTCCATGCGGCTTTAGGCAAAATGCATCCTACACACTTATTTCTTATGCAAGATTTCTTTTTCACTCTGCTATTGAAGATATCTCAAGTACCTCATGAAATAGATGTAGAGGAGACAAGTGCTGGGCAACCTGCTGCAGAGGCATTGGATATCTGGAGCTCTTGCCTGAGATGTGCTGGGGAAGCCCCCAAATAAGGGAATTTTCTGATGCTGTGAACAAACCAGCCTTTCATTTGCATGGTTGGTCTAATAACCCTGATTCCCCAGGGTTTGGTGTGCTGTGTGGTCCTGTCCCCGAGCTGTGAGGCTGAATGCCTTTGTCTTCTGCAGAGCTCTGTAAGCTCCTCATAGTGTCAGAAAGAGAATTTTAGCTTGCAGGGTCTCTTGTTCCACAGGAGTTCAGCCTCTGTTCCTACCACTGCATAGAGAATCAGCACACCTGCTGTGAGCAGAGGTCACCCTTTTTTAGGTCAAAAAGTAATGCTGAAAATACAGGAAGTAAGAAAACTGAATGCACTTTGTAAAGGATTGAATTTTCTGGATCCAATCTGGTGTTGATTCCTTCCCCAGTGTGTACCTGGGCAGTCTATTTCCTGACAACCTCAGAAGATGTTCAGCAGAATCTCTACAAGGAGATGGACCGTGTTTTGGGGAAGGGACCAATTACACATGAGAAAGTTGAGCAGCTCAGGTGGGTGCTACAGAAGGAACTGTAGAGGAAGGCTATGACATGTGGTGGGGACTGGGGCTGGAGCCTGATGCCCAGCCTACCCTGTGCCAGGAGAAAAATGCTACTCCCTTTTTTTTCCCTGAAAGTAATCAAACCACAGGATGACTTGCAGCACTGAGAGAATCTACTGAAGGGCTCCAGACACGGGGACCAAGCTGCTGACTTCAGGGTGTCTGTAGGAAACCCTTCAGGTTCATCGGCAGAGGAGAGCACACAACCAGTGCCCAGGCCAAAATTTGTTTGCTTACCATCTTGTTTGGTTTCTGTCCTGGTTTTTCAAAAGCAGAAGTAATCAGTCATTTTCATGGTTGGATTCATGTTAGACATATTTATAGAGAAAGCATGAAGTAATCTTCTTTGCAAAGGGCCACAGGATGACAACTGGTAAACAGTGTGCCTTTATTTTTTGTGCCTGTGTTGGTGCAACTGGGTGCATTTTGTATTTGAGCTAGTGTTAGGGTTTCAGTGAGTGAGTATTGAGTATGTGGGTTTCTTGCTGCTTCTTGAATGGGTGAGAGGTCCATGGAAAGGGCTGGTGTGTTTATGCTTTTTAACAGATTTAATTTGGTTTAAAATCTGAAAGAAGAGAGATTTTGATAACCTTCTGTAAAAGCTGTTAATGGGATTTAATGCTTCTTGCAAAGATGCTGGGACTCCTTGCCAGAAAAGAATGAAGCGCCTCTAAATACAGCAGGTGACTCAGCTCTCCTTGCTGCCACAAGGATGTGGACAAGCTTCTCTCTAAAAGAGTTAAACTAACCAAGCATTACTGGTTGCAGATACTGTCGGCAAGTCCTGTGTGAGACAGTGCGAACAGCAAAGCTCACTCCCATTGCTGCGCAGCTGCAGGAACTGGAGGGCAGAGTTGACCAGCATACTATCCCCAAAGAGGTAGGGCAGTGCTGGAAGCACCAGGCCACTCTCCTTTCCTGCAGGGGAATTTGCTGTTTCCTCTTCTTCCCAACGAGGGGTGAGGCAGGAAGACCACTTCTTCTGATATCCTTGCACCTGAGCAGCTCCTCTGTCATCTGAAGGTACAGTTTAGCTCAGAGTTTGCCCTGCAGTTGCTCTGCAGGAGACACTCTGCAGATTCATGTTCTCTTGCTGAGCAGATTTGCTTCCAGTTCTGGGTTCACTGGGGATGAGTCATCTTTTGAAGGGGCTTATGGGCTCTGTTGTGCATAAAAGAGCATTGTTTCAGGCCTGATCATATCACCCATCTTACCACCTTCCATTGCAGAGGATAAAGTAGCCCATACATACATGCCAGCAAGAATAGAGAAATTGGGTCAGACCTTCCGTAACTGCTAGCAGTCGCAGCATGGTCCTTAGAAGTTTAAATCCTAACATCTGGGCATGGATTATGGAAATCTGCAGATGAATGTAGCATAATTGTCTTTCTAATCCACCTAAATATGAGTAGTCTACAGAATAATCATCTTTCAGCAGAGCTGTCCAGAAATGTCTTTAATTGTGCATTTCTTTCTGCTTTGACATATATGTTGTACTTTTCTTTGCAGACTCTTGTGCTTTATGCTCTTGGTGTGATGCTGCAGGATAGTTCATCTTGGCCATCACCATACAAGTAGGTAGAATCAACTTTCATTGCAACTAATTCATTTCCATTTTAAAATTAGAGCACAGCCTTTTGGGCTGCAGGGCCTGCCTTAAGCAGATTTTTGTGATGAAAGGGAGTCTGTAAGAAGATCAGTTTGTGAAGGTCTTGGTTTGTTTGTCTCCATGGGCATGCTCTTGGGGCAGTTAAAGTCATGATCCTCCCATGCTCCGGTTTGCATGTGCATGTGTGTATGTGTTAGAGTTTTTTTGTACATACACACACACAGAGCTTCCCTGGCAAAGACTGGTAAATTCTGTTTAAGGTTTTCTGTGAAACAGTGTCTTGAATGACTTTGGAATCACTGCTTGTCATCATGAAACAAGGGAGGAAATGTCAATCTGAAGTTTTGTTTTTTCAGGAGGAGGGGAAATGCTACCTCATCATTTCTGTCTGAAAACAGAACTGGATCCAGGCCAGTGTTTAGGAGGTTAAAGAAAAACATTGCTGTAGCTTCCTGTGGCCTCCAGGTGGCAAATATTAACGTGGATGTGACTTAGTTCACTTGGGCTGGGAAAAAATGTGGGTCAGTTATTCTAGACAGACAGAATAGACAGCTGAGGGTTAGGAGAAAGAATAAAGCCTTTAGAGCAGCACTTGTCCTCTCCTGCAAGTGTACCTTTAAAAAAAGGTCAGGCATTGATGCACCTTGGCAGGGATTGCCTACTATGATAGGACATAACTGTGTTTAGGTTTGCTGAGGCCTCGTGGGAGGGACAGTGAGGACTGCACTAAACATAGTGTGTTTATTCCAGGAAGACGGGGGTTGAAGTTTAGGCTGGTGTAGGTATGTATTTCTGTGACAGAGATAGGAGATCAGCTCTCTGTGATCCTTTCACCTACTGTACAGAAACAGTGCTTGGCTGTTTCTCCTCCCTCTTTTTTTTGCTAGGCAGCTGCATTTTCTCTCCTATTAAAGCATCTGTAATTTGCCAGTTCAGTTCAGGGGGAACGTAAGTTTGATGCTGCTTCTACTGAGGATCAGCACCCACATGCCCTTTCACCTCGGTAGAAGCAGAGCTTGGATGTTTAGACAGGAAAACGAAGGCTTGAAGTATTAAGCTGAAAGGTTTAGCAGAAAGTGAAAGAACTGTCTTCCATTCATCAGATTTTCTGGTTTCTATTTGTTTGGTGGTTGTTGTTGTTTGGGGGTTTTTTCATTATATTGGATTATATTTTATTAGTCTTTCTTGTTTTAACTCATGCCAGCCCTGGATAATAGTTTTCTCACAGCCTCTACCATCCTAAAGCTGGAAACCACTTTTCTCACTTGAATGAGTCACTGGCTTCCCTCCCCCAGCACATGCACATACACACACCAGCTGCTTGAAGAGAAGGGTGAGGGGCAAGTAGAAAAGGGAAGTATTTTTGGAAGTGAGGAAGGGAGGGAGATAAATGAGATTGTGTGTGCCCTGGAGGGGAATAGAGGGCAGGTAGCAGCATCAGCTCAGCTGTGTACTCAAGCTGAATACCCACTGCTGAGAGGTAATGCATATTAGTTCCAGCCCTGTCTCACATTAACTCAGTTGATCAGCATTTTGACCAAGATGGGACACAGCTGACCAGCTGGGAACACTGATGGAGTGGATGCACAATTGCCTTCATATATTTGTGTGGAATTACCCAGCATAATTTAGACAGAGAAAATTAGTGAGGTTCTGTATTTCACTGTCAGTCTCTTACATGTGTGTGTGTGCATAGTTCTGGGAAAAACATGCTGTGCCTGCATAGAAAGCCTTGGTGTATTTTGTCTTCCATAGGTTCAACCCAGAGAGATTCAATGAGGAATCAGCCATGAAAAACCTCTCCTTGTTGGGTTTTTCAGGAAGCCAGGAGTGCCCAGAGTTGAGGTGAGCATAGGGAAGAAGGTCTTAGAGAGTCTCTTTGGCAGACAGGGGAAAATGTGCTTTGGGCATCTTCCTGTTACTGCTGGGACAACCTGTCCAAGCTGGCTGTTGTCCTTTAGCAAATTTACATCATAGCATGGTATTCTTTTCTCCCAATTCTTCCCTCAGGTTTGCTTATATGGTGGCTACAGTTCTGCTGAGTGTCCTGGTAAGGAAACTGCATCTCCACCCAGTGAAAGGACAAGTCATGGAGACAAAATATGAACTGGTAACCTCACCAAAGGAGGAAGCCTGGATAACAGTGTCTAAGAGAAGCTAAAAGCAAGCAAAACAAGGGGTTAAAGGTGCCAGCAGTGAAATTCTGAGGAGGGGTCTTAGGGGGAATCATGCTGGCACCACGTTGACTCAGCCAAGGAATTTTACATACAGATTTTGTTACCTTCCAAGTTTTTTACCACATGCCTCTCCTGGGTACTTTTTCTAACTGAACTAGTAGTCATATTAAAGAAAATTTAATCTGTATGTCTCTTTTTACATTTGCTTATGGATCTCTGGCAAACCATTGCAAAGGAAGCAACAAAACCTTGCAGTGGTATATGAATGAACTATTGGGTGCCAGCTAGTCAAACACCAGACCTCTGGTTAATCAAGCCCCTTTCCAATGGCAGCCAGAGCTGGGTAAGAGTGCCTCTCTTACACAGTGAAATTCTTCTTCATGGATCCTAGCTACATAAGACCTTGGAAACACAGGGACAAAGCCTTTCTGTATATATAGGTATTTTTATTCAAAGTGTCTTTCCTTCCCTTGAGCTATATCTATAACTGTCAAGAAGAGCAGATATATTTTGTGAGAAGTATGTGTGAGTGTGTGAGAGAAAGAGAGAAATAAAGTGGGGTGGGAATCACACCACCAGTTCTCTTGCTGTGTAATCTTGCCATGTTGTAGGGTTGCAAGAGAAAGGATGACTGGGAAATGCTAGTAAACCAGAGGAATAAAATTGGTTTGGCCCCTGAGAAAACGGAAGTATCAGTAATAATATAATGAAATGATATAAAACCACAGAACAAAGCCCTGAGAAAGGGATTCTCCAGCCTGACAGTTCCGAGGGCAGAGTCTAATCTAATCAACATCAGATGCTTGCAATTCATTCAGCACTGGGTCAGCACGAGACTGGTCATGCAAATACTGGAAAGGAAGAGGACTGATTTTACAGGGCTCCAGATTAATGTTGTATTTAATAACTTAAAAGCCTTTCAGAGAATCCTTTTCCTCCTCCAGAACAGGTGCCAGCCGAAGGAGCATTGAATGCCACATGTTCACGCGCTTTTCCCTGCTTCTTTTTTTCTCTTTTGTCCATCATAGAACAGATCCTGAAAGGTTTTTCAGAGTCCTACTGAATGGCTTAAGAGGCAGGAACCTCATAACACATCATCACATTGGAGTAATTTTCATCTGACTTCCTTTTCAGGTTGTGTTTCTCCCTTTTTTCTATTACATAGGATCACCCTTTACCTGACCTTTCTCAGTCTTTTCCCCATAAACCTGACTTCTCTGTTAGCTCCAGTTCCTAGCCCCCTTCACACTCAAAAGCTGTGTGGTGGTAGATGAGGTGTTTCTCAGGCTGCAGCTCTGTCTGCTTAACCTGTACACAGCTACTGATACACCACAGAGCAGGCCAGGAGTGTGTGACTCCCATTAGAGCTACTTTCTATTGTTCGTGCAGACAGTGCACATACCTGGTAGCTATAGTTTGTGGGGGTCCTTGCGTGGGACGGACTACAGCACACCAATATGATGCTCTGATAGCCAACTTTATTTAGGGCACCTAACAGTATTTATAGTAAAATGTCTCCCATACATGCAGCTACACGCTGATCACACAGCTTTGGATTGGTTGCTCAACTTGTCAATGCGTACAATTCTTACTTATGACGGGTTACAATTTTAAGCCGCATCCCGCTCTCACATCCTGGGAAACTGATAGCAAGAACTATGTAGTGTCTATGAGAATCTAAATAACAGTACTATTCTAGCTTGTTAGCAAAATGACTTATCTGTAAGACAGTAAAACTAAACTAAACCTAAAAACCCTGGCAGCAGGAGAGAACAAGACCATTATAAAGTGGTAGATTGAAGACACAGGAATGCGTGAAGATAGAAACAAGGTCAGCAAGACCTACTTTGTGTGTCTTGTTTTTAATTGCTTAAGCATTCCTGTAACTGTTGGTCAGGTTACAGCTCCTCTGCTAGCCAGGCCCCAACAATAGTTCCTATTTCTACAGACATTGTTATTTTCACTGGCACCTTCCAGATCAGGAAATCTGCTGCTCTTATAAAAATGTTTTTGCTCTTGCATTGCTGCTGAGTGCCAGCCTGACTGAAGCTGTGTCAGCTCTTACGGAGTTAACATCTGATGCCAACCGCTGTGGGCACCAAAGAAAATTATGCTCTTGGGTTTAATGTGTCAGCTTGGCTTTTGGTGGAGCTGTAGAGATTCAGATCCCCCCACAGTGTAGCTTCTGTTAGGGGAGAGGTGAAAGAGAGATGCTGGAGACAAAGAGGAGGGTTGTGCAGTTCAGCTTCCTGCTTCTCTTGCATTGATTTTTATAATGAACTGCAAAAAGGCTCTTGCTGATCTGACCTCCACTTAACTGAAGGTTGGTCATGTCCCCAGATGGCAATTCATGTTAGGCTTTGCTTCACTGCTTATGCAAAAAGGCCTATTTTTCTTGACTGTTGCAGATGCTTCCTAAGCCTTCTGGAGAAATCAGCGTGGTAAAGGATTTTACTTTAAAGCATCCATGGTGTGCTGAGGAGGCAAAACAGAAGCTAAGTTATTGCCTTCTTGGGGGAAAAATGGTAGGATAGCATACCTGCTAGGAATTGGACAAGGAATATAATTGAGTGGCAAAGATCTGCTTTCTTGTAGCCATGTCATAGGAATGAAGCTTTCTGACACTAGAAAAGCTTTCTAAATGTAATTATCCAGATTTGTTAGACCATTTCTTTGCCTTGCTGCAGCTTTTCAAGCCAACTGCCTTGCAACAGCCCTTCCCCAGTCACAGGACTCAAAAATGGGAGTGATTCCATATAATTTGTTATGAATTTTCCATCAGCCTGGACCTGTGGACTGTACTCTTGGTCCAGGCCAGTGATCAAACATGCTACAGGAGTCCATGACTGATACAAGAGAAGAATGTGGCCCGGTGGGCTGGAGAAAGCCAATGATCAGTTTGTATTTGCTCAAAACTGCTGTCAAAAACCCACCCTGACTCATCAGTTAAGGAAATCTAGGAAACTATAGACCAGTCAGTCTCACCTCTGTGCCTGGCAGGATCATGGAGCAGATTCTCCTGGAACCTATGCTTAGGCACATGAGGAGCAAAGAGGTGATTGGTAACAACCAACATGGCTTTACCAGGGGCAAGTCATGCCTGATGATTTGGTGGCCTTCTGTGATGGGGCCACAGAATTTGTGGATAAGGGCAGAGCAACTGGTGTCATCTACCTGGACTTATGCAAGGCATTTGACACTGTCCTGCACAACATCCTTGTCTCTAAATTGGGGATACATGGATTTGATGGGTGGATCACTCACTGGATAAAGAACTGGTTGGATGGTGACACAGAGAGTTGTGGTCAGTGGCTCATTGTCCACATGGAGGTCAGTGACGAATGGTGTCCCTCAGGGGTCAGTGCTGGGGCTGATACTGTTCAACATCTTTGTTGGTGACATGGACAGTGGGACTGAGTGCACCCTCAGGAAGTTCAGTGATGACACCAAGCTGTGTGGGACAGTCACAGCTGGAGGGAAGGGATGTGCCATCCAGAGAGACCTTGACAGGCTTGAGAGAGGGACCTTGACAGGTCCAATGCAAACATCATGAAGTTTAACGAAACAAAATGCAAGGTCCTACATCTGGGCCATGGCAATCCCAGGCACAGCTACAGGTTGGGTGGGGAAGGAATTGAAACCAGCAACGAGGAGAAAGACTTGGGAGTGACAGTGGATGAGAAGCTCACCAGGAGCCATCAGTGTGCGCTAGCAGCCCAGAAAGCCAATTGAATCCTGGGCTGCATCAAAAGGAGTGTGGCCAGCAGGTCAAAAG
>NW_008666187.1:1100-13338 GCF_000695815.1 Acanthisitta chloris | reverse complement strand
CTGGCAGTGCTCAAGGCCAGGCTGGATGAGGCCTTGAGCAACCTGATCTAGTGAGGAGGTGTCCCTGCCCATGGCAGTGGGGTATGGAACTGGATGATCTGTAAGGTCCATTCCAATCCTTAAATTCTATGATTCTATGAAATGTGTTGAGCATGGAGGGAAAGAACAGGGTATGGTACTCTCAAGCATTTGTTATGCACTGCTGGGAGTGACACTGAGGTCGCAGCCACATGGTTTGCTGAAGTTTGTAAGTTTCCATTCCTCACTCTTATGTGTGTTGTTCATTTCAAACAGTAACTATGAAGATTTAGTGCAGCACTCAGCAGCTCAGCTGTGGATCCTTGTGCAGCAAACCTTTTTTTGTATGGGAATATTCATGGATCAGAGCTTTCTCATGAAGTTTTAATCTGTTTTGACTTGAAGATTGAAATACCAGTTTTGTCCCACTTCTGCCCTCACCCTTTGTCTGGCATACACTTTCAGCTCCTTGTGTGGCCTGGTTTCCTAAGAAAGACTTGTGTTCCTAGAGTTTGCCCCCTCTTCACTATGTTTGGCCTTTCTCCTCTTCCTCCTTTTCTCTTCTTCTCCTCTCCTTCTCCTTTTCTTCTCCTCCTCATCTTCTCTTTCTTCTCCTCTTTATTTTTCTCCTCTTTTTCTCTTCTTCTCACAAGAAGTAACTTCTGACCCCTTGGGCCAAATCAGCTGCATTTGACAGGGATCAGGGTATGAAATCTCAACACTGTTGTGTTCCTGCAAATTTTGTGGGGGAAAAAAAAGAAGAAAAAGATGACTGGGCTTTGGGAGTCTGTGCTGGATGTGTCACAAGACTGCAGTCAAAGCCGAAGCATTGTTAGATGCCAGCCTGGGGAAAAGCCTGAGTCAGCCCCTGCACTGTCAGATAGCCAATCTCAGGAGTGCAGTCAATAGAGGACAGGGTTTTGTCAGTCCTGCTGCTCAGACTCATGCACTAAGGACACACCTAAAACCCAGAGATCCCTCCTGGCTGTGACATGGGGATACAGGCAAGCATTGCAACCTGTGGAAAAAAAATGCCTTAGTCTAGGAAGTAAGCCAAGAGGGGGAGGTTGCTTCTATAATATAGAGAATTATTGCTTTTTATGCTTCATATTCCTGCTCTACAGCAGCAAGCTGCTTCACAAATTCCACAGGATGGTTTTTGAAAAGCATACAGAAAAGCTGTCATTTCTTTCCTTGGACTTTTAGTGTAGAAGAAGTTTCTACAGAGAGCTGCAAACTCATAGAAGGTGA
This sequence comes from Acanthisitta chloris, assembly GCF_000695815.1. NCBI lineage: Eukaryota > Metazoa > Chordata > Aves > Passeriformes > Acanthisittidae > Acanthisitta > Acanthisitta chloris. The sequence goes on along the minus strand of NW_008666187.1, from coordinate 12,069 downwards.
GAGTCTAAATATATCTCTGTGCCTGTGCAACCTGCTGCCCTCAGAAGCAGGCAGCCAGCACAGGTGGTGGGAGCAGTCAGGCCATCGCTTATGGATTGTCATGCTCTTTCTGGCTGGCAGAGCTGCATGCTTTTGCCCCTTGTACTGGTGGGAACTGGTGTGACAGTCATTAACACAACTTTGAGCAGAGCAGACAGCTTACTGAGCTAGCCTCCCATTACCTCCAAAATATCCATGAATGGTGTTACCTCTACCTCTTAATTAGTGAGGACTATGCATAGAGACATTATTGCAAATCAGTAATATCCTTCTGTTCCCAGCAGTTTAAGGACTTGCTGGTAATAGCTGCAGCTGGCATGCTGCACAGAGTTGAGGGCTACACATTTTATTTTCCATCATTAAATGGAAAGGATGGTCTTGGCAAATTTTGTCCTACTTGCTGCAAAAGTAAATGTTGGTTGTTGGGCAGAGCAGCTCCCCCATTAACTGGGGCAATCCACACTGGGAAAACACTATCTCTCACCTGCATAGTTTGTTCATGAACATCTTGGTACTGCTTAACTCACAGGTCAGTAGCACTGCCTTCTCACTCCTTCTGTGCACATGTTCCCCACTGACAGCAGGAGATCTCTTTAGAGTCTCATCCCTCAACAGGGCCATATATGATATGCTCAAGGTTTCTGTTAATGCTGCAGAAGGGGCTCCCTGACACTGACCATTGGATATAGATATGTCCTGATCAGCAGTGTGAAGCCTACAGTTTATTGACTTCCTTTTTGTGCTCAGATCCTCTTGTAGCTCTGGGGCAAAAGAAATGGGGTACCTTTAGGAAAGCACTTTGAGCTTAGATGACCTCACCCACTTCCTGACCCCTTTTATCAAGAGTGATAAGGAAGGTGGAAAAAAGCTTCTAATGGGAAGGAAGATCTTCATCACTTGTGGGTTATGCCACCAGGAAGTGAAACTGGTTTAATTACCATGGCAGCTCTTGCTGCTTCTTTCCAGTTGCCCAAAGCAGGAATTGCTGGAAGGTATTCCAGGCATCTCTCTGTGGAGCCTGAGAGTATGAACCCATCTTGACATCTCTCTGTAGTTGAACTCAGGAATGTTTTTTTAGCAATCACTTTTCTACTAAACAAAAGGCCTGTTTGACATCTCTTAGGATTCAATGCCAGCTTTTTGGTGGCAGCATACGGAGAAGAGGAACTACCACATGCAGGAAAAAAAAGATGAAGAAAATGTTCCTCACATATGGAGGGTGGGGAAGGAGACAAGATAAGGGTTTCCATGGCAACATTCCTTGAAGATAAGTATTTTTAAATCTGTGTGAATTTTGGCATTCAAAACACAGTTGTGTTTCCCACAAAAAGATTAGGGGGAGGGCTGGAGTGGAAAGAATTTTTCCCCCTAATTTTCAGGTCATTCCAGTTTCTTTTGCAGAGGAGCCTGAACCCAATATAATGAAGTACGTGTGATTGCTTTGGTGTTAATGCTCCTGTAAAGAAAGCCTTGCTTCCAGGAGGCATAAAGCATCAGTCAGTTCTATATCTGCACCAACATCTTTGGCGCAAGCACTTGACCATCCCTTTAATGGGAAAAGTAGTTTAAATAAATCAATGCTAGACCAGTTAAAAGTCACAAGGACAAATCTTGCAGGATTCCACATTAAAACTAGTGTAACTTGGCACAAAATCTTAATTATGATTGATGTACAGATAAGTGATAGTGATGAGGTAGCTTTTGCCTTGGCCAAAGAGGAGAGGATGCAAAACTGGAAGGGCAGAGAAACCAGCTGAAATGTGTCCCTGGTGAGTGTTTCAGTTACTTCAATGACACTGAAACATCCCTGTAGGTGGACAAGTGATGTTCCAGTGACACTACTGGGCAGGAAATGTTTGCTCTTTTTATGGGGTACCAGTTTTGGGGCCACCCCTGAACCTCTCTGAGGCTTGTCTGCTCCAATCTCTGCAGTGCTGAGCAAGTCACGGACACTGGCACGCGCTGCTCCCACCTCTCTGCTGGCATTCAGGCAGGTCAGCTCTGCCACAAGCCTGGCAGTGAGACATCCAATGCTGTGCCTGCTTGGCTGCCAACTTTCTAGTCTCACAAAAAAAGGCTTTTTTTTTTTTTTAACAGTTGCTTCCAACTCAGTAGTGACTCAGCCACTGCAGCAAGGGTAAAGTGATCATCTTCCCCTTCAGAACTTTACAGCGGAGGGCCCTGGGTATCCTCTCTAAAAGAGCTTGCTGAGCCCAGCCATCAGCTGGATTCAGTTCTTTAATTTAACTGATGGAATGAGATGATCCAGTACCTGCTGGCTCAGGGCCTATGTTTCAGCAATAGACTAAATGATTCCTACAAGTACTTTGTGTTCAGAAGCCCTGGGGAGGGGAGGTTGGGAGGGAATGAATAGTCATATATAAAAGAGAAGGGGCTATTCACCCATTAAGGCTCTTTTCCTGACAAATTTCCCTAGGCCATGAATCCAGGAAAGGAACAAAAATGTATTGGAATACTAAGAGAAAAACAGTAAGTTTTATTTGGCCATTTATGTTTTGGGGTGAGGGAGGGAAAGCAAATAAGGGCATCTAAAAAAGCAAAATTCATACTGACAGAAGTGTGGAAATGGGCACTTGGTAGCATTGTTTTCATATTGGTCAAGACCTGATATAGAATAAGGCTCAGATCTAGCTAAGGCAACTTGTCAACTTCCCTACATTTTATTGATCAAACCTACCAGCAGCGTGTCAAAAAAGCTGCACTTCTTATGTCACTGCTGGATCCTTTATTGGGATTCACCATTGTCAGATTATTATTTCTAGTTCTGAGAATAATATACCCTGACATCAGCACTAATGTGAAAATGCATACTCTGGCTCTGTAGTTTCTTGGTCTGAAAAGCAAATGACTTGCTCATGTTAGATGTGACTTGCTTGTTAGATGTGAGTTACTGATCATATACATCATGTTAATTCCATCCCTTCCTTTAAGATCACTGTGGTATTTTGTGCTGCACTCTGATGCTCTACCTCTGTGCATTTGCCTTACAGCTGAACTTCTGGAGACTCAGGGACTCTGCCATACCTAAACAACCCAAGTGCAGCAACTTCAGTCCCTGCTCAGCAGCCCTTCAGTATCGAGTGTGTCAGAGAACGTAAGCCATCTGGGTGCAGTGTCTGGCTCGGGGCGCCATGGGCGTGAGACAGCAGTGACTGGATTGCTGCTGTGCAGGGGAGTGGAAGAATGCTGCCTTGTTGCCACATGTACACATGTCCTTACATAGCTCTAAGCTTCCACAAATACACTTTCCAGGCCAAAAAGCCCTGCCTTCTGGCCACTTGGCTGCTACCTGCACCTGTCTGGCTTGGGGATAGAGGTGTGGCAGATTCATTGGTGAGGTGGCTGTCCTGCTTTTGTAAGCTCTTCCAGGTGTCTAAATGGGAGAAAGGTGCCTTGGGAGAAGAGGAGTGAGCCGTGTGTGTTAACAGGAGCTGACAGGGATGCCTGCTAGAATAGACCATCACATATGATGGGAAACCAACTGGACCAATGGTTGCAGCCGCCCCACATTCATTGGTAAGCAAGATACTTGGGAACAGCGAGGGTGTTTGAAGCACTTAATTCTTCTGCTGTGCAGGATTCATACTAAATTTGACAGAGCCTGTGCCTTGATTTGATGATACTGTTCTCCTAAAAGGAAGGAGCAAATGGATTTCTTGTTAACAGACTGCTCTAAATTAACCTCAGGCGTGGGCCTGGGCCTGCAAACCTTTGTATGACTGCGACTATTATTTATGCTGTATGATTGCATTGAATACCATTGACTATTCAACTTAGTGGCCTAGCACAGCTGCACTGAAATCTAAGTTGTGGTTTTCAGTTGCTGGAAACCAAATTTTTGAAGCTATTTACGTGTTTGGATTCTGAATACCCTGTTAAGCACCTACTTGACTATTTAAATGCTTAGATGTCTTTGTAAGTCTAGTATTGCCATAATGCAAAGAAAAAGGATATGATCTATCAGGTTTGCTAGATCAGGCCTCTGGTTTCATACCCCAGCAGTGATAACTAGGTAGAGCCCGTTGCTGTATATACATCATAGTTCACAGTGAACATCTTTTGTGCTTGAGGAAGCTTGATGGTGACTTCTATATAGTAAAGATAAAAATACTGCAAACATACATCCTGCATTAGTCTTTTTATATTTTATAGCTGTACTGTTCCATTGTGGTAAACTGAGCTGAGCAATCACATTTTCTCAATTATCCACAAGAACTGGAAATCCTTATCACCTCTGTGTTTCTTGCTCCCACTACTGCAGCACTGGTCTTGAAATTGTCACCACAGCTAAAAATCCTCATTCTGTAAATTAAACTGTGATTTAAAAAAATTTTACAGTAGAGCCTCCTCATAAAAATCCACAAGTCTTTTGCTGATGTGACTCACTCAATTACTCATGTGGGCAGACGTTCAGATAATAAAAGTAGTTAATGGAAAGCTGTGAGAAATACTGCTGGTTCCTGAGGAGGCAGGTGGGGGGAAGGCCACTGCGGGTATTTTATCCTAAGAGCTGCTGAATCCACTGAGCTCCTAGCCATTTTTTTAAAGATAAGGATTTCTCCATTCTGCTTTTTCCTTTGTGTAAAAAGAGCTTGAAAAATCAGATTGGCAACAGAGAAGCAAAAGCACACCAGCTGCATCTGTTTGCTCTTCTGCTTCTCTTCCTATGTATTAGAAGATGATAGCCAATCTGTGCCCTGAAATAATCTCTTTATCCCAGTGATGTGTGTACCTAAAGAACACTCAGTACTCTAATGAGCTCTGGATTCCTGAATCAAGGAGTACAACTAACAAGTGGCTAAATAACCCCTCTGGTTGGAGGTGTCACATCTAATGATAAGGATCAGATTTTTCTGGAATGAATAGAGCCTCCAGATATGGTGTGCAATAGGTCATGTAATGCAGCTAGAAAGGTTTCAATGACATTGCAGTGAGGGCACATTAGAGGAATATGGCACTTTTTGAGGTTGGCAAGGCAGAAAGGTACTGAAGAGTGGTAAGGTACCACTTGGATGTCAGGTCTCTCTTGTATAATGAAATTATACATGTATGATGACTTTAAAGAGACTTAGAATTAAGCCAAAACTGGAACTAGTGTAAGTGGACAAACTGATTAGTGCTAAGGGCTGGCTTGTGTTTGCAAAACAACAGAACAGTTAACTCTTGGTTGTGTGACTCTAAGGCTGCTGGATTTTTGGGGGATGTGCTACCACAGATGGCTGTGTGAGCCCATTCCAACAACAGTGCTGGATGTGGAAAGGGAGAGGACATGAGGATATGCTCATTTTTCATGCAAGATGAGCTGGGAGGGAGACTATGGTTTGACTTGTAAAACAGAGCTTCTGGCACAGAGAAGCAATGCATGGGTGTTGAGGCTCTGGACCAGAGAAAGTAAGCTGTCAAATTATATTTAGCAAATCCATGCTGCAGGAAAGTGCAGAGAGGAGAGGAGGAGAACTATTGCGTAGCTGGGCCCCATGGGTAGTGAGCACATAGAGCAGAGAATGAGGCTGTTAAGAGAGGATGAATTGCCTTGGTGTTCCTGATTCAAACAAATCTCTCTGTGAGGCCAAGATCTGCACAGACTTGTATGATTACTTTGATCAGCAGAGCTCAGCTTTATTTATCCATCAATAACGGCTCAACCCCAGACTCCATTACGTGAAGGATGACCAACCCGTGGCCTTCCAGCCACTCCCCTCTGGCCTCATGCTGGGGATGTCACCTGCAGCAATCCCATTCTCAGCTGGGGAAGCAGTAGTTTGATAGGGGCTCTTGAAACCAATGTCACAAATTGCCATGCACCCCACTTGCACACTCAGCTCAGTCCCAGCCCACTAGAAGCTTGTTTGCTAAGGCTGGCATCTGCAAAATAGGTTACCTCTTTCCATTTGAATTCAGGGGTGGGAATGCTCCATTGTGTTCCCTGGAAAGCCCAGTCGTAAAGAGATGAAGATGGAAAAAATACATCTGTATGAGACAGATCAAAACTTGTGTACTGACACGTGGCAGTCGGTCATTTGAGTCCTGTCTCATACTCCAGCGTGCAGAGATTGCGACTATGACTAGTCTATAGCAGGATGGGAACAGCTTAGGCTCTAACACTTTCCTGCTAAAAGCTCACTTTGTATGATTCAGAGATGTCTTTGCCTTTGAAATAAATGAGGCCTTTAAGCTCCCTCTCAGAGGAGACAGTGCAGGGAGGCCTGGCTGCCTTCTGTGCATAAATACTCCATCAAACCAGATTCAGGCTGAGGCAGGTGAAATTGCTGCACCCATGGGGAGCCATCGGCCTCCATTTCCTCTTAGTCAGTACTGCATCCTTGAGATCTGTGTTGTTACCATACTGTCAAAAATAGCTGTGGGTGAGAGAAAGGGCTGAAATGCTCCCATGTGTTTGCCAAGCAGGAGGACAGAGCAGTTAGGAGGACGAGGGAGATGCAGACTGTGATAGTGAACAGAAGCTGTACATGGAGGAGCTGCCTTCCTTCACAGCCTCGTGAAAGGGATTAGTTGACCAGATGCATGATGGAAGGCTGAAAGATGATTTAGGAACTGCAGTGATAGGACAAGGGGTAACGGATTCAAGTTGAAGGAGGGGAAATTCAGGTTAGATATTAGGAAAAGGTTTTTCCTGTGAATGTGGTGAGACACTGGCACAGGTTGCCCAGGGAAGTAATGGCTGCCCCAACCCTGGCAGTGTTCAAGGCCAGGCTGAATGAGGTCTTGATCAACCTGGTCTGGTGGGGATGTGTACTTGCCCATGGCAGGGGATTGGGACTTGATGATCTGTAAGGTCCATTCCAACCCCTAAAACTCTATGATTCTGTGACATCAGAGATGTAATTTATTATCCTTCCTATGCAAAAGAGTTATGCTAATTCCATAAACATACATTGGTTTGGTGGCTCCTAAGAATATGCAAGGCCATAACAAATAAAGTGTTTTATGTGGTAAAAGCATGATTACAAACAGGACAGGATTAGAAAAGCTCCAGGAGGTGAGTTCCTGGAGCTATGCAAGTACCTAAAAATCTGAACTTTAATTACATACAGGAAGAAACAGATGTCAGAGAATGGTTCTTTCTATCTGTTGTAGCTGCTGCCGATCAAACTTGAAAATGTGAAGAAAACATCAGTAGGTTGGCAACATCTACTCCAGTCTGTAGTGAGCCAGAATCAATAGTTGAAAGAGGATGAAATTTTCCCATGTGCTGTACTGGAGCATTAACTACTCTATCTACCCTTTAGGGTCTGTCTTCTCAGTGGCCATATCAGACCTTGCCCGGGGATGCCACAGGGTCAGGACAGGGTGGAAAAGGACTGGCAGTTGGTCTGGGTTGGCACTTTAGAGAAGGAATACCAGCAGGAAAGAAAAACAAATTAGAGAGGTTCTTTCCTCCCCTGCTCCCTGAGTGCTTGTCATTTGAACCCTTGGAAGGAAACTGATGAGCAACTGTGCTTTGTGCTGGCTTCTCTTTGAAACTATTTGTTGCCTGTTTCCTTTTAAGTCTGAAATGTTAGAAAGAGATCATTATTTTTCCTATTTAGCTTGACCTCTTCCTCTCTGGGAGAGTTCCTCCCCTTGTACTGGCTCTGTCCTTCTCACACAGTGCTATGTTGAAATAAAGTTCAACAGAAGACGTGAATTCCTAGAAAAAAAAGTTTGGGATTTGGAAGGAGATATAGCCTAGAACAGACAGTCTGAACCTCTGCAATATGTCCTGTCCCTCCCTGGAGGTGCTGTGAGGTATCAGGTGCCAATCATGCACTGCCTCCATCTGAGGAGGTTCTGAAATAGCAAGGCTGGGGCTTCCATGAGATGGAAAATACCCCGTGGATCACCTCTCCTACCTTTCTGCAGCAACCCTTTACCCAGCTGCAGTATCTCATAAGCAGAGAGGTCATCTGTGGTTACAGTCTTGATTGCCCAGTACATTGCTGAATGTCCGAGGAAGCAGGAGGCGAGCATAAAGCTTCAGGGCGTGTGGGTTTTTCATTCTCCTTTACAGTGAGCACTGGAGGTTGAGTGTTTAAGATCCCTTGGGATCCTGCCAGCGTTTGTACAGCATTGACCAGCTGCATTCCGTGCTGGGAGGCCCCCCTGGCATTCTGGAACAGCTGTGGGAGTTAAATAAACTGCTGTTTGCTTCAGGTGCTTTGGATTATGAGACTGGCAAAGACCTGCCATCCAGGCACCCAGACACTATGTGAAAGGAGTACGAAAGCATGGCTGTGTCTTTGGTGAGGGAGTGAAGGTACATACATACTTCAGTTACAGACTGTTTTCTTCAGTTGCCCAATTCTCCTTCCGCCCCTCACCCCTCCAATAAACGTTACCTTCCAGCTGAATATGGTCAGTACACATGGCCAGGACTTTGGTGTCAGAGTCCTTTGTCCTTTATTCAGCTGCAAATCTGATCAGCTCCATGTGATGCAGTGAGAACAGGAATTTTTTACTTTTGTTTCTACTGTTTACAAAACCTGAAAAGAAGAAAAAAATAAAGGAAAAATGCTCATAAAACTATAGCGGAATTAAATAAACAAGTAAACTGAAAACCTGCAGCAGGATCTGTCTGAGATCTGACTTGGTCATCTGTCTAAAGAGGATGTTTACTTGCACCACCTGATGTGGTGACTGTGCTGTTAAGTTTTCTATACATAGCAAAGAAAATGGAGGAGGCTTTTGGTTGTGTTTTCTTACTGTGATACAAAAAATAGGTGGCCTTTGATCTGCCCCATTATTACTTCAAACTTAAAATTAGTTTAGCACACCACTTGACTGATGGGAAGTCATTTATGTAAGTTTAGGGAAGTGGTAGTTGTATTCAGTTGCTCTAATTCAAACACTATTTCTAATTATTTCTTGTATGTATACAGAGGATTAGATGATGGCCATTATTCTGACAGGAGGGCTCTTCAGATTTAAATTTAAATCCACAAATGAGTACCCTATTAAAATGTAAACATGCTGTGATAACAAGCACCTGATTATGCAGACAGGTTAGTCCAGCTATTCTGGTGAACAGCTGTGTGCATGTACTTCATATAATGCTTTATCTTACACCCTAAGAACTACAAGTGCAGCCATTGAGGGGTCATGAAGTGACTAACCCACGGGTGGGAGCTCCCTCCAAGGAGGTTTGCTGATGCTGAGAGCAGAACTGAGAGCAGATGGGCTCTCACAGGTTTCCACTGAAAGCAGGCCCTGGTGGCACCCAAGGGCACAGAGAGAAGATGACACAATTAACAATTCCCTCTCCCTGCAGTCTGGTGCTGCTAATCCAAGTTAAAACTCCTAACAGCATCTTTGGAGAACCTTCCTCTTTACATCTTGACAGCTTTCTCCTTTTGCCAAGACAAAGATCGTGCAGGTTTACTGGGGAGCTGCCAAATGACAGCTTGACTTCACACCTGAGAAGCAAATGAATGAAGAGAGAAGGAAAGCCTCAGCCTGCCTCCAGCCTGGCATAAATGCAGAGTCCTGGGGGTGTGGGCATGAGCAAACCCTGGAGCTGCAGCAGCAGATGTGACATGAGCAGAGTCCAAGCTGAAGCTACTGCAGAGGAGGGAGTGTGGGGCCAGTTACCAAAGTGCAAAGGTGTTATTTGTCAGCTGCAGACCCTAGGGTGAGGTGCAGGCCTGGCCATGGATGATTTTTGGAGGTGGTGGGAAAAGGCTTGGAGCTCCACACTGGACAGCAGCCCTCTGAGAGTTGATTTGGTTGGCTTTCCTTCTCAGAGCCTTTGCAAGGAAGGCTCAGATCAGCTCTCTCAAAAGCTGCATTAACAGCAGGCAGGAGAAGTGACAGAACCAGGATTTTTTTTTATCTACAGCAAACCCAGCATTTTTGGATGTGTAACTCATGGTTTATCAACTCTGGGAGTAGAAGGCATCAAGAACAAGGCTCCGTGACACTCAGTTCTTTGGTCCTTGTGTGTTTAGGGCAGAGGGTGCCAGACTCTCTTGTGGAGAGCTGCAGGTTGGCCTGACCCGACACTAGCACAGCTCTGCACTGCAGTGTGGGTGCTCTGCAATCACCTCTGCTCCCCACACACATCGTGGTGGGGTCTCTGGTGTGGTGTGGTGTGATCCTTAAGCCTTTGTGTGTGTAAAATACTGCAGCTGTAAAGTATGAATTGCTCTTGGCTCTTCAACTGCCTTTAGAAAAGTCAGGTAGTTGAAGTTGTGAATTTTAGTTTAAAATGGGAGAAAAATGCTTTGCACATGAGGGTTTTTAAAGCAGGATGATGAACACTGCCTGACTCATTCTTCCTATGGGAGAACTAAGCAAGCTAAGAAGAAATGTCCCTTAGGGCAGGGATTTCTGTCTCAGTTTTCTTTTTCAAGGGAAGAAACTTCAAGGCCTGGCCCAAAGACTGCCTGTTTGTTGCCTGACCCCACCAAGTGTTTGCAAGGCTAGCAGTCAGATGGAGGCTGGGCATGTCTGGCTGGATGTCATTGTAACAGCTTTCAGGGCAAGAGAACAACTGTTCCTATTGTACCAGGTTGATGCACAGGTCCTGCAGCAGTGGATCTCCTCTAGCCAACTACTACAGCAGTGTCTGTAATGTGAAGGCTGGGAAGGTATCAGGCTGTTGTGTCAGGGTGTAAGGGATTGCAGATAACCCAGGGTTGCACTACACAGGCAGCAGTTTTGTGGGAGCTCATGGGAACATGAGGTGAGTAACCACAGCTGCAGTTCACTTCAGAGACAGAGGAGCTTCTCTGGAGAACACTGGGACACTTATGCTAAGAGGGCTAAATTTTTTTTTGGGGGTTTTCTTTTCTTGGTGAGAGAAAGGCTAATTTTAGGTTCAGATGGAGGAATTGAATGGGAAAGCCCTGCACACTCAGTGTGCACTCACAGCCCAGAAAGCCAATTGAATCCTGGGCTGCATCCACAGGAG
>NW_008666187.1:0-684 GCF_000695815.1 Acanthisitta chloris | reverse complement strand
TGGATGAAGCCTTGAGCAACTTGGTCTGTAGTCCCTACCTATGGCAGGAGGTTGGGACTAAGTGATATGTAAGGTTCATTCCAACCCCTAAATTCCTGTGATTCTGTGATTCCTCTAGGGATGGGCATTTGCATCGTAAGTGTAGAGTGACTTCCCTGGGACATGAAGGAAGACATGTGTTAAAGATAGGAACTGACCAAAGAGACCTCCTAACTCGTGGTTTCACTGCTGTGCTGCAGCCACAAGGCTGCACTTCCTCTGTCCCTGCTGACCCATCGGTGTGTGCTGTGCCCCGTGAAAGCTGCAGAGTTTGGCCTGACCTCACAGTAGCACAGCCCTGTGCCGCAGCACGGGTGCTCTGCTCCCCACACACATCACAGTGGGGTCTCTGGTATGGTGTGCCTTTGTGTGTGTAAAATACTGCAGCTGGGAATTCGCCCTTCCTCGCGCCCCTGTACAACAGAATCCACGCAAAAAAAAAAATAAATAAACACTTTCTCCTGAACAGCAGAGGAAGAGCTAAGCAGCTGCCACACAAACGCGCGAGTCTGACCCTTGGTCGCATGGGACTCGGGGGACACCAGCAGCGGCGATGTGCTGCACAAGGCGCAGCCGCCAAGCGATTTTACAAAGCGCCAAGAGTTCCCGAACGACGCCGCAGGCCGTAACCGGGCGCGCTGCGCC
>NW_008666186.1:0-497 GCF_000695815.1 Acanthisitta chloris | reverse complement strand
GGGTCACAGGGCAGAGATTTGGGGTTCGATGGACAAATTTGGGGCTAGATCGAAATTTGGGGTCACGGCAGAGATTTGGGGTTCAAAGGACAAATTTAGGGGTCACAGGGAAGAGATTTGGCGGTAATCCTACAGATTTGGGGTGATGGATGTGAATTTTGGGGTCATGGATGTGAATTTTGGGGTTACAGAGATTTGTGGTCACAGAATTGGGGTTCTAGGCACAGCTTTGGGGTGATGGATGTGAATTTGGGGGTGATTGAGGGACAAATTTGGGACTCACAGTTCCCTCTGAGCCCCTCAGGTTCCCCTCAGGTTCCCCCCAGGTGTCTCCTCCGGTGTCTCCTCTGGTGTCTCCTCAGGTGTCCCCTCAGGTTCCCCTCAGCTTTCCCTCAGGTGTCCCCTCAGCTCTCCCTCAGGTGTCCCCTCAGTTTAACCTCAGCTCTCCCTCAGCTTCCCCTCAGGTGTTCCCTCATGTCTCCCTCAGCTCTCCCTCC
>NW_008666185.1:0-12308 GCF_000695815.1 Acanthisitta chloris | reverse complement strand
CGCGCCGGGAGATCCGCAGCGCTCCTGTTCTGCCCGCCGGGACGGGAGCGCGGGGCAGAGCCGGAGTTCGGCTGGGACGCTGCGACGGGGAGGGTGGCTTCCCCATCCTCCGCCAGAAAGCCTGCAGCCCGGGAAGCTTTCCTTCGGGAAAGCTTCTGCTACCACCTCCTATCCGAGAACTGTGTCATCTAGATCATTAATCCCTGCGCACCGGGGGATGGGGGGAAAATAGCAACTTGCGGCCCTGTGGAGGTGACGTGAAGTTTGACAATGCCTTATGTAACACTTTTTGGAGAGATTCCTAGTTTTTCCACTGTGCCCAGTTTTGTTTTTGGAAAGCAAGTGATTTCTCTTCTTTGTAGAACATCGAGCAAGTGATTTTTATTTGTGTTTTCACCTAAGTATAGTATCTTCTGCTTTCCTCAACTTCGAACAAGGGTTACTGCTAGATAGCAGATAAAGCCTACTTTTTTCCAACATGCGTTTTTTAAACTGAAAATTAGCCAGTGGAGGCATCTGAGCAGTTGTTATAAGGTCTTACATTTTTGTGCATGTATTGTGTACGTGCTTTGTATAGCACTCTTACTACAGGAAACCCTTTCACAGTACTGATTGTCATTTATGTGTTCTGGAAGGCATAGATGCCAGGGTGGAAATGACAATAAATCAAATGTCTTGTAAAGATTGTTAGCTTTTTTTTTTTTTTTCCAATCTGATATCGGTGCTAGAAGGAACAGAAAGCACCAGGGTAAACAAAGTACTGTGTCAAAACCATACCTGGCAATAGCCAACAGGTCAGCGTATTTTGTTTAATGATAGCTTTTGGATACAGATGAATTTTTTTCTACAAAATTATTTTTTTTTCACTTGTTCAGAAATAGAAACAGTGGGAAATTAGAAAAATGGATCGAAAGTTTGCCTAGTTTCCCCGCAGTTTCCATCAGGGATTATGTTTTCTGGAGGGAAAAAAAAGCCACCAAAAAGCCAGCCTCACACAAAAAGGCAGAAGGGGTAGTGATTTGCCATGTAGTCTTCAGACTCCAACTGCAAAGGTATGCTAGGGGAACTAGTTTGGGTGGGGTTTTTCCCCCTTCATTCAGTGGTGAAAATGCACAGACCTATGTAGTAAGACCTATGAAGTGAAGGCTTTTTTCCGAACCTTATACGGCTCTGTCATTATACTGTAAGCTTAGAGGAAAAACCGTATGTATAAACTCAGGTAATGAGTTAAGGGCAGAAGGGATCTTCTAACAAAGTCATTCTGCTCCATGCTGCTAATGGAGAGAGATTATCAAAGGTTAGTTTACTTATAAGAACAGGACAAGTTAACAAAAAAAACCTTACCCTGAATGTCTTCGCTGTGTTTCAGTTTTTTAAAATGGAGAAATGTAGAACAGGTATCCCTAGGCTTCTTGAAAACTGCAAATTGCTGATCAGTATTTGAAGTTTGAAATGTGAAATTCTTACTGCTTAGGTGTCCTGTGACGGCCCTTGATTAGAAAGGCTGCAAGTCATGTAAAAGCCGCAGTAACTGCAGAGTCTCTGATGGATAATTGGATTGGTAGGTTGGCTTTGATTATTTTTTTTGGGTCTTTTTAATTGACCACTGTGGTAGCTGGTTCCTTTTCTCCATCCTGTTGGTGTTTAATTGTCACAATGATTGATTTATGTTGTGTGTGGCATCTTTCCTGTTCAATTCCTTACCCCTTTCTTAGCTGTTGGCAAGGAAAGCATAGCTTGGAGGCATTTAAATGACAGTATGTAGCAAGATTTTATGGTTTTTTAATGTCTGAAATACACATATCTCTTTTTTTCTTCCTTGTTTAGATGGCATAGAAAGATGAGAAGTTTTCTCAGGTCTGGAGAAATATGCATTGGTTTCTTTGAAGGAGGGCACTGAAAATACTGTTACTTATATGTTCAATTCCCTGTGCCAGCTATTCAATCTACAGAAATTCCAAAGTACAGTCCTCAGAAAGCCAAAGTGCAGAGCAGTGATGAATGGCTGCATGTCTGTTGGCAACATAAAGATCTGTCAGAGGCTGGATCTGAGATCTCAGTGTGTTGGACTCCAATATTACCAAAAAGTAGCATTCCTTCTGAATAAATTATTTTAGAAAACTGGTAAAACTAGGCTTGTGCACTTAATGCACTGAACTGAAGTGTTCTTAAAAGTAATGATTTCAAAGGAACAATCCTCCAAGCTATTACTTGTGAGACTATTTCTTGCTCAAATGTGTGGTTTATGTTTTTTACCTGGGATAAACAATCAGTTGCCAATGGACCCTTACTGGGAAACTCTCCTCTTTTGTACTCTCTCTGATTTCTTTTCTTTGCGTATGTGCCCTTATATGAGCAGCCTTAAAAAAAAAGAAACACAAACACAAACCCAGCAAAACCCAAGCCTTCCCTCCCCTCCCCGATGTTTATAAAGGCTAATAATGGGGGAAATTCATATCCTGACTGCAAAGTCTTTGCACTATAAGCTAAACTCAATCTACACGTGAACTAATGTTGATGTTTTTGGGAGTGCTTGTCTAGATTCAGAACAGCAATTTTTTTGTGTGTGTCTTTATTTCCTGGCTTGTATGAAAGCCTCTGTTAATGAGATCTTGCCAGCTTTGATTGAAGACCTTCCATCATCTGCATTAGAATAAATGAAAAAAGTATCCTTTTTAAGGATATGGGATTTCTGGTGTATCTGTTTTTCCTATACCCTGTGTGTGCTGATAACATTAAGACATGTGTGAGAAGAGAACATCATGACCAATGCAGGTTTGCAGTTGGTGATTCTTCATGAGTTTGTCTCTATTCTCTTCAGAGTTGGCTCTATTGGTTATTTGCCTAATGCTGTGGCTAAAAAACTTTCTGAAAAGTGGTTTTGTGTAACGAAACATACACACATAACCATGTGCACTGGTTGTGCTCTGTTGTCTGGGTTTGGCTCATCTTCCTTTTTGTACTGAATGCTAGCTTTTAAAAACAGCCATTGTTCATTAATGTTGGCTTTAAAAAACAGTCATTGCTCATTATCCCACACTTGGCATAATTTAAGAGCCAGAGAGTCAGAACTGCCACCAAAGAAGGTAGTTCTACTTTTCTTTCTGTTTCAGTGCATCACTAATTTTTCTTTCTTGTGATATCCCCACCTGAAGATAAAGGTTAAGAAATGAGGTTTGTGCCTTGTGACTCTTTTGGTGTCACTTGGCTTTTGAAGGTCTGTCTTGTGTCTTGTCAAAGCTTGTTCAATGCATGGCTGTAGAAGGGAAGCAGCAGATAACAAATTCTATTTTACACAGAAGTTGGTGGCTCAAAAATCAAGGGGAAAATTGCTAGAAAGGATTATCCTGGCCTTGGCACTGACTTTGGAGAAAAATGCCAAGGCTGGAATCCTTGTTTAAATGCCATCTGTGTCAGAATTAGAAGCAAACTGTGTAAAGTAGTTCCATTACCTGTTTTAATTTGCAGATCAGTCCAGGTCTGATAATGTTTACAGTAGTATCTACATGGCTTTCTCTCTGGGATATAGCTACTATTTCTATAACAATGGAGTTAACTGGGTAGAAGCTACACTTAAAATTGTCAAGAGGAAGCCCAGAAATGTCTATCCAGTGCTATAGCAAAAAGTCAGATCTAATCATGTAGCCCAGTTGACAGAGGAAGCTGGAGATCTTGGATGATGCAGGCAGAATGAAGTCCTCCTCACTAACTTCCACATGGTTTTGCTTGAAAATAATGAAAAGAAATAGGTTGTTTTTTAATGTTAGACTTGTCCTTATGCCTCCGATCTCTTGACTAGTGCCATGAGGAGATAGATGCCATCACCACTCTACTCTTGTCCCTTGCATTTTTGAATATTGATGAGTCATTTCTGTTACTCCATGTCTATACCAATTTTTTATCCTCAGGGAAGAGTTGCACATGATGACCCAGACTACGTACACTGCCTGAGGGGCAGGTAGTCAAAGGTCACATCAGCTAACAGTGTCTTGATTTACTGTTTTCCTAGGAATCTGTGAAAACGATAGAAATCATAACAATTTTTGATCCACTGTTGTTTGGCAAAGCTGCAAGTAGTCATGCTAACACCAGGATCATAACTTTCTACAATCACAAGGACACCACCCATATCAGTTGATACTTGCTTCTACACTCTGGCACTCAGAATTTTGCAAGAAAACTTATGTTCGGCAAAAAATGAAATTGTTTTTAAGCATCTCCCCTTCTTTTGTGAGAAATTTTCTGCTGCTTAAAACTTCAGGGAAGTTGAATTGTCACATTCAGTTAGAGCTTTCAATAGCTCCTCTAAAGTTTGTCTCAGAATGTAATATTTGCATGCAAAGGGCCAACATTTTGGTTGTACCATTAGCTTTTGGATTTTATTTCTGGTAGGCATTTACAAGCTAAGACTTTGGTCTAGGAGAAAACTAGAAATTATTGTTGCTGAGAAATCTTCATTTAAATACAGAGAGGAATGTATGATTTTGTTTTGGGTGGATGGAAGAGGAAAAAAAGGACAGGGAAAAGGAAGGAATTGTGGTATTTGATTCTTTTTTTTTTATTTTTTTTTTTTTTTATTTTCCAGTATGAAACTCTGCTTGCAATTTCTAGATGGAGTTGGGAATCAATTTGCCTATTTGGGGAAAGGAATGTTTCTCATTGTGGAATATAAATTGTTATTGAATGGTGAAATGGGGGGAGCAAGAAGAATTGTGAACTATTGAAACGAGATGAAGTTTTCAGCTGATATTTAGGTTTCTCAACCCTGCTCCTCCTGACTAGGTTTCACTTTCCTACTCTCTCTGACTCCCCTGCTATGTCCCTGAACCTTAGGACTAAATTCTCTTGGTGATTGTTTTTCCTTCTGTCTTCATTTAAGGCTGCTGCTAATCAATACTGCAAATGGAATTTTATGCTCAAAAATTACTGAACTGCAATGTATGAATCTGCTTGATTCAATATTTTTCAGGCTGAAGGTACTAGAAAGGTGTATGCTAGTGGACAGAAATTAGAAATGAAAACTAATCATACTAGCGTTATTAAATACCCAAATATATGTTCTTTAGGTCATGTTGTTCTTAAGAATATTAGCTTTCTAACAGAAGGGAGCACTAGGCTTCCTGGGTGTTTTTATATAAAATGAGCTGACATTAACCCTGAGGCTTTTCAAACAGCAGTTAAATTCTGTATTTCTGTAGTTTCGTCCTTTCTCAATCCTAAGACTAAATCTAAGTCACACTCTAGAACCAAACGCAGAGGTTCTCATTCATGTAAGGCAAATCTTCTAAGATAAAACATTGGCTGGCATGCTTGGGGATTCTTAAATAAGGTAAAGATTGTTCCACCTGCTTGAAAAGGTTGCAATTGTTGGCATTTTTTGCTTCTTCAGTGTCGAGTGTTCCCTACAACTAGGTGCTGTTTTATCAGTAGAGAATTGGAACACTGAAGAATGAGATCCCTGTGAAGGTGGACATTTTATGTTGCTATTATTGGAATATGTTATAACTTATGTCCTTGATCTTGATCTTCTAGAGCTCTTTAATATCAACTACATTTATGAGAAATCTGTTCCTCTTCAGTGACTCGTCCAAGTAGTCGAAATCAGTGGGTGATGCTGTTGTAAACAATTTTTAGTACTAGGAGAGTTGCATGTTGACATTAACTTACACAAAGCAAAGACAATCAGCCTCAAGGAGTGGGAGAAGCTTTTCGTTTGGGATGTCTACTTCCTCACTGAGATTTATGTCGTCAGAATGGAGGATGCTACAAATGGAGAATGAAGGAAAAATTCAGTACTGATACTGAGTCTGTTGGACAATAGGACCTGCTAATGCCTATACCGAGCCATTTGATGATGGACAAGTAAGAGGGAAGCTTTTGTCCTTGGTGCTGTTGATTTTTGTACCAAGTTTATCAGACTACTATCCAGAATGCAACCAAAGCAACAGTTTGGACAATACTATTACCTCAGAGAGCAGCCATAAAATGTACAAGCTGAGAAGCTGAAGATGTAGCTTTCTTCAGTTCATTGTCCAGCAATTGTCTTGCAATGTTGATTACTTTGAGAAAGAAGCAGGGTGTATGAGAACCAATTCACATCCTTCCATAGTTGCTTTCAGACCTCAGGTGTGAAGATGAGAGTATGCTTAAGTTACTACATCTCCTTCCAAGCATTGCAGTCTGTCTCCCTTTCCTCTTATTCTCACTATAATGTTAGTGCAGCATAAAGGCTGCTGGATTAAAATAGTGGCTTCTAGCAAAATTCTTAGATCATTCAGGCTCACAATGTTTAGATTAGTGATGCAAATCCTTCATCATTGGAACACTTCCTTTTCATATGAAGGAATTCCTTTGGGAATGGTTCCCCCATGGCCAAATTTGAGACACTTTCCAGCTGGTTTGGACAGTGGAGAACTATGCATAGTAATGCCTTGCATTGTGGTTATGTTTTGGGATTTAAATCTCTACTGTTTCTATCCCGAGTCTTGGCCCTTGCTTTTGAGTGTTCTTTTGGAAAAGTCAGGCTTAAAATCTCAGCTTGTTCATACTACCAGTGGTCACTACTCTCACACCAGTGCTCATGCCTGGCACCTGAGGTATATCAAACTGCATCGTACACTGGAAACATCTGAAACAGTGTTTAGTAAGCTTAGACCTTGATTTATGTTAGAGTTGCAGTGTGAATAACTGTGCACAGCTGGTGAATGGGTTGAGAAGAAATATGTTCCTAACATATTTTCTTCATTAAGTTGAGCAAAAATAGTAATATTGTGCCACTAGTATGTAAGGAACTGAAAGTGATGGCAGTATTTTTCATATGCAAAATAACTTTGCCAATTTTCTAGTCTTAGACATGTTGTGGAAAGAAATCCATAGGTTCCTGATTACTTTACAGAGCAGGTTAGAGTGAGGAAAATGGCACTGTAGAAAAAAAACCTGATTCTGTGCTGACAGACTGATGCACTGCAGGTGAAGTGGCTTGAACAAGGCTGCCCAAGTGGTTAGTGAAAAAGCAAAGAGCAGAACTCTGGTTTCCTGAAGGAGTCACTGTCCTGTGCTTTAAGCATGTGAAATCACCATTGTCTTTAGCAAGAACTGTTGCTTAATAGAGTTGTGCCTTAGATGATAAATCCAAGTCCCTGATGATACTCAGCATCTTAAACAAACAGAATTTAATTGACAACTGGATAAATGGCAAATTAAATTAATCATAGTAAAATTTCAGATATTCTTTGTTGATTTAGAGGCAGCACTGTAACCAAAGATAGGGGTGTGTTTTACTTCTCAAAAACAGAGTAGTACCACTTTTGAAAAAGGTAATAGGAAAATGCTTGAAGGAGTAAATGGATATATCTTGGTATTTAAAGGTTGTAGGTTATTCTTCAATTAGATGGAGTTTGTCTTTGGCTAGGTGGTGCTGACAACCTGGAAAAGGGAACTGGCACAGGCCACTGCAGAAGTCACCACAAAAGAACAGTAAGGAGACCTGAGTTTCCACTGAATTCTTGACACATGCTAACTGGGCTAAAAATGCAATACTTTTATTGATTGCATCATTTTATCTCAGTTTTGACCCATGATAAGCAGGGGCAGACACAGTATCTGTCTGAATAGGAGGTTACTGCCATGTTGCTGGGCAAATTTGTTAAGGGTGAGGAGGTGAAGAGAAATGAATGAGAGAAACAGCATTGAGGTAAATCCATATTCAACAGTTGTCTGGAGGTGATGCAGTGTGATACTGAACAAATTTTTCAGATGTCCTTCTTTTTGTCCTAAAGCTCTTCAAAATTTTCAGAGATGAGATTCTTCCCTTTCTGTTCCCAGTCTAAAAAATATTGTATTATTCATCAGCAATAAAGATTTCTAGACCTGCAGTTAATATCAAGAATTCTTTGAAATAATTCATTTTGCAGCATATTTTATTTTCTGTGTTTGGATTTTGTTCCTCAGTTTCATTTGTCCTGCAATTTTCTTTCTTTCTTCTTTTTCTTTTCTCCTCTACATTCATACTTTAAAGTTGCTATATATGAAGGTAATAGGATTTGGGAAAATATCTTGACAACCTGGTTGAAATAGTGGAATTGTGAATGTGATACAGAAAGTAGTTATTTATTCATGTTACTAAAATGCTGAGAGGGCTCACTGCATGCTGGATGAAGCATAGGGTTGGACTTGATCTTTGAGGTCTTTTCCAACCCGGCTGATTCTATGATTTTATGACTGTGTGTATTATATGGGTACTTTATGAAACAGGAAAGCTGGTTTAAACCAGCCACAAAACACTGTTTTGTGGCTGGATTTTGGCTGAAACAGCAGTGCTTTCAAAGAATCACCGAATAGTTGAGGTTGAAATGGACATCTGGAGGCCATCTCTTCCATCCCCCTTGGTCAAGAAGGGCCACCTAAAGCCAGTTGCCTAGGACTATGTCCAGATGGTTTTTGAGTATCTCCAAGGATGAAGACTCTACAATATTTCCAGGCAACCTGTGCCAGGGCTCAGTCACCCTTACAAGTAATTAAGTGTTTCCTGATGTTCAGAAGGAACCTTCTGTGTTTCAGTTTGTGCCCATTGCCTCTTTTCTTGTCAACACTACTGAGCAGGATCTGGCTCCACCGTCTTTATACCCGCCTTTCAGCTGCTTATTCTTGACATCCCTCACCAGTTTTGCTCCAGGTGGACTCTGGCTTTCCTGACTGCATTGCTGTATGCTCAGGCAGTGTCTCTGTACTCCTTCCAGGCGACCTGTTCCTGCATTCTCCTTTTGTGTACTTTCATTTTATGGTTGAGTTTTGCCAGGATCTCCTTTTTCATCTATGCAGGCATTTTTTCCTGACTCCCTGCTTTTTGAGATGAGTGGCTCTTGAGCTTGGAGGAAGTGATCCTTGCTTATCAACCAGTTTTCTTTGACCCTACAGGGCCCTATCCCATGGGGCTGTTTTCAGGCAGGTCCCCAAAGAGACCAAATTCTGCTATCCCAAGTGCCAGGACTGTGATCTTGTTTTATGCCCTTCTCTATCCACTTGGGATCCTGAATGCCACCATGGTCACTGCAACTTAAGGCTGCCTTTGACCTTTATATCCTCAAGAAGCCTTTCCTTGTTAGTAATTATAAGGTCCAGCACAGAACATGTCATTGTTGGCTCTGCTATCACTTGGGTCATGAATTTGTTACCTGTGCTTTACAGGAATGGTCTGGATGCTTATCCCTGGGTGTACTGTCCATTTTTGCAGATGCCACAGTGGTTTAAGTTCCCCACAGGGACCAGCTCCTGTGAACGTGAGGTTACCCATAAGCTCTCACTCAGCTCATCATCCATGATCAGGCGAAGCTCCATGCATTCCAGTGTCTCCCTCATGAAGGGTGTGTCCACCTCCTTGTCTTTCCAATATGTCCCTCCTAAAGAGCCTGTACCCCTCTAGTCATGCAAGCTGTGTCTCCATTCATCCCAACAAGATTGTAACCATCCAACTGCAAGTAGATCTCTAATTCCTTGTGTTTGTTATATTTGTGTTTATTCATGCAAAAATAAATTCCACAAATGTTGGAAGCAGTTCAGCTGAAAGCACTGTTTTTGCCAGTATAACTGTGACTACTGTGGCAGCCTCTGTTAGCCAAGTTACGTCAATCAACAGTCACTCTTCCCACCATCAACCAGCATAGCTGGAGTGTCAGAAATTCCCAATGCAAGAAACCATTCCTGCCCAAAAGAGCTTACAAAATACAGAAGAGTTTGCTGAAGTGTTTGAAAACTCAGTTTGTACTTCTATCTTTTAAAGATTTCTTTGTAGTTTGTCCTTTTAATTTCAGTACTTAGTCATTTGAGTAATACATGTTTATTTATTGGTGGCTTTGTTAAAATGTCTTTGAAAGAAATAAAATCTGGTTTCCTGTGTTGTGATCTACTGAAAGCAGCAACATGGGGTGATTCTGAAAAATGGTGCTGGAGCACAGCTGCTTTTCTCTGTTAGGTTATGTTGGGTTTATTTTTAATTGATATGGTATTTTAAGTATATTTTTATATTTGACTTGAAAGTGCTAAAATAAAATCTTACAATAGTATTTAGCACCATTTATTTTTGTACTAACTAAACAAGAACCTTTAGCAGGATCAAGACAGATCCCACTGCACCTGCCGTGTGATGGTAATTTATGAAGATGAAATGCATCTAACATGGCAGAAACTGAGTCATTCATCACAGATAGCAAGAAATAAAAGTTCCCTTGTGTTTTTGTGTCTTTACCTGTACTCAGTATGCATCTCTGAGTTTGTGATACAAGAACTTGTTCTATTTGGTGTGTTTTGTGTCAGGTATAGATATAGTTTTTAGGACTTAGTATCTTCGATTAATCAGAGCAAAGTGGAATTTTTAGTAAAGCATTAGAGGATTGAGCACTGGTTTTCCAGCAGGTCTGAGACAACACTATTAAGAGTGAGAAACATTTTCAGGATTTATTTGTAATGCTGAGTTCAGTCTTTCTAGTGAGAAATAACTCTAATTGTTCAGGTTGTCTTAGATCCATTTTCAAATTCTCTTTGCTTTTAGCCAAGGAGATTGTTATATAATACTCTCTGATGTTTTAGGTTAAATACTCTTGTCAAATGTTGACCTGGAAGCCAACTTCCATGGTTTTTTTACTGACCAGAACTTTTATCTGTGTTGGCTGTGGTAACCCAGTGCCAATTCCCACTGGTAATCAATCCTGCTAAACTACGCTGAACAATGGGAGGACATGAAACCTGTGTTCCTTGCTCTTAACTAGCTCCTGTTCCTTTCTTGATATCAAACCCCTAATTTTTCAAAGCCCTGCTCAAAACCTGAGTGGGAATGTTTCTACCTGGTTCACAGGGCTTCAAGCTGGGCCCTTAATGAGCTGAACGTTAAATACCGAAGTGTAAAACTTGACCGTTCCTGCTTTACTTTTCCTATGAGCTATCTCACTGAAATCAGTGCAGCTAATAGTGTGGGGAGTGAGGTACTAACCAATACAGATGAGGATCTGTCAGAGTCCTGCTCTTTGAGATTAGCTCACTGTGGGGGAATACTGGCATGCATACAGCAATATTTCTGGATGTCATGGAGTTCTCGGAAGAGATCCCAACTTTGATCTGCATTAGTAGTATTTGACACTCCAAATGAGTATGAATGCAGTAGATAATGCTTTGTGATGAATCTTTTTGCAAAAGCCTTTCCTGCTAGCTGTTGCTAAAGAGCCACAAAGCACCCTAAAAAGAGAAAATGGAATTCAGCAGAGCACGTAATGGGCAAACTTAAACAAATTACACCTTCGTATCTATCATCTTGACTCTGCTGGGCATATGTGCCTTTGGAAATGCAGTAATGGGAACTGCAAAGGAAAAACACTTTATTCTCAATAGGGATATAAAAGCTTTGCTTATGGTGGTGTAGAATAAAAAAAGATGTTGCAGGTTTAATTTAAGAAAAGCACAAGGAATTGCAGTTGGAAAAGTATTAGCACTGAAAGTAAACCAGGTCTACCAGGATCTCTCAATATACAGTAATGTAGTATTTCTTTGCTGTTCTGGTACTGCAGAACCTGTTTTGGTGCATCACTGAGATGGAAATGAGACCACAGTATACAAAACTGAGATATCAGCCTGCCATCCATCCATTTTGCTACCAAATTCTGCATCCTCTTTTCTTGCTTCCTTTCACTGAAACAATGGTGCTTTTATATCTTGGCACGTTAATATTTGCGAAGTGTTTTTGAAAGCCGAAATGCACAAGAAAGGTGCTAAGTATTCTTGCTTTCATTTAGAACTAATTTTCCTTCAAGATGTTCCTGTCATGGCTTATACTTGGTGTGAAAACTGGAGGGGATGCAGTGATTTTAAGAATTTGGGGCTTACAGATACAGATATGAGTGCTTTTGCTCCGGTTCTGTGGCTCAGGAGTATCTTTTTGATGCAGGTGAAGATTTGTATTCTAGAAGCTGCTTTGCTAAGGGCTGGCATAGGAGTGTATCTGAGATTGTTATATCAGAATGCAGGTTGGGATGCACTCAGAGCGTTTAATTCGTCTCTGGATGCCCAAGATGCTGTCGCACTTAGTAGGGTTTTTTCTTCTGTCTCCCTGCATGTCTGTAGCTAACAGGTAGTTTGAAGTTTTGGATTCATAGATATTTATTTCTTTAAAAACACTGAATATTCAAATAAAGGAGAGATTCTCTAACCAGACTTGGCACAACTAATATGAAATTTGTTGCCATTGTGAAACTACAGATGGGCGGAAGAAGTTGTGCAAGGATCGAATTAGAGCACTGACATGTCTGTCTGTCCTGTGTTTA
>NW_008666184.1:0-774 GCF_000695815.1 Acanthisitta chloris | reverse complement strand
AGGTGTGGGAACCTTCCCGAGGTGTGGACACCTGGGAGTGTGGGCACCCGATGTTTGATGCCCTGGGAGGTGTCAGCTCCCCTCCCAGCTGGGTCCACACCTCCTGCGCCTGGTGGGAGCAGAGATTGTTTCCCCGGGTCCCCATCCCCTGACAGTAGCAGCAGCTCCAGGGAGCATGTTCCTTCGCTTCCCAGGTGTGTGCCGGGTCAGATCTTAGGGAAGTTGTCTGGCTCTTCTCCAGCTTCATCCCCCTGTTCCCACAAGACCAAGTATTCGATCCATCATAGTTTCCTCGTCTCTCTCTGATGGGGTGGGGACGCGTTTGGATTGTACTGGTTGTAAGAAACAAGAGCAGCGTGTGGAATGTGCCCCGTGAAACGTCACTGATAAAAGGGAAAAGGTGTAAAAATCCCTCCCCGAAGGCTCAGCCCCTCTCTGGGCTGAATGCTGGGCAGCCCCAGCCCCTGCCTGCACCGGGACGTTTGTCCAAAGAGGTGGACATTGGGATTAATTAAGGAGCATGTCCTGCGTTTCCCAGAGGAGCTGCAGGGGCTCTGGAGCGTGTGGAGTGGAATGGCAGATTCTAGCCCAGGGCTTGTTCATCCCTTTCCATCCCCTGCCCTGCTCCCAGAATCATCCTTTGGGAAGGGAACCGGGGAGCTGGTGCCTTTAGCGGACCCAGAGAGGGACCAGTCAGCCCAGGAGGCACCGACACCTCCCAGGCTGGGGCCGTGAGTGCTCCCTGCCCAGGGGAGCGGGTGTGGGTGCTGCTGC
>NW_008666183.1:0-739 GCF_000695815.1 Acanthisitta chloris | reverse complement strand
CCCAGTATCCCAAAATCCCCTCCCAGTTCCCAAAAATCCTGCCCAGTATCCCAAAAATACCTCCTAGCATCCCAAAAATCCCTTCCCAGTATCCAAAAAATCCCTCCCAGTACCCCCAAATCCCTTCCCAGTTCCCCCAAATCCTGCCCAGTATCCCAAAAATCCCCCCAGCATCCTAAAAATCCTTCCCAGAATCCCAAAAATCCCTCCCAGTATCCCAAAATCCTTCCCAGTATCCCAAAAATCCCTCCCAGCACCCCAAAAATTCCTCCCAGCACCCCCAAATCCCTCCCAGTACCCCCAAATCCCCTCCCAGTTCCCCCAACTCCTTCCCAGTATCCCCAAAATCCCTCCCAGTATCCCAAAAATGCCTCCAAGCATCCCAAAAATCCCTCCCAGCATCCCAAAAATCCCTTCCCAGTATCCCCAGTCCCTCCCAGTCGCCCCCGCCTCCCGAGGAGGGAAGTTCCCCATTCCCAGGGAACAGAGGGAACTTTGTCCCGAGGAATCTGCGGGAGCCGCTGGAATTTTTGGGATCGCCGAGAGGCCCCGAGGGCAGCGGGAATGGGAACAGCCCAGTTCATCCCAGTACTCCCAGTCCGGCATTCCCAGTCCATTCCAGTGCTCCCAGTCCAGCATTTCCAGTCCATTCCAGTGCCTCCAGCCCGGCATTCCCAGTCCATCCCAGTGCCCCCCAGTCCAGCATTCCCAGTCCATTCCAGTGCCCCCCAGTCCCGCA
>NW_008666182.1:0-1617 GCF_000695815.1 Acanthisitta chloris | reverse complement strand
CGCGGCTGCAGAGTACGGAGCCGGGTGAGGGGTCGGTGATGGGCTGGGGGATCTGGGGGGGGATGAAGATCTCCGTTCGGTGACCGCAGCATCCTCCGGGTCCCCCCGCCCCGTCGGGTCTCGAGGGGCTCTTGTGCCTCCTGTCGCTGGCAGAGTCACCCTGGGGGCTGTGTCACGACCCTTCCTCTCCAGCATCTCTGCTCTCACCCTCCTCATCCTCACGGATGACCTGCAGCCTCCTGTTCCTCCCAGTCTGGAGGTCCCCGAGGTCCCCGCGGTCCCCAGGAGAGGGGACAGCCCCCGGTGGTCCCCCCAGTGCCTCTTCACATCCCTTCCTTGTGTCCTCAAGCCTCTTCCAGCCTGTGCCAGGCGTGTCACCTTCGAGGACGAGGTGATGCCAGCGCGAGGACCCTCGGGGAGGGTCTGTCCTGCCAAGGCACGGGAGAAAACAGGGGACAGGTCTGTCCTCCCCACGCTGTCACACTCCATCCCGGACTATGTGGTGTAAGTGATTCCTTGGGGGGAAGGACATGGGGGTGTCCCAGACCCCCAGGGACACATCCAGAGGGTCTCATCCGAGCCTCGTGGCTTTGGGGGTGCAGGAGATACCCAACGATCCGGAGCCTCCAGCAACGAGAGGGGTACAAAGGAGTCTTCCAGGACCAGCTGGCAGAATATATGGATCTGCTCCAGGAGCTCCGTGCCAAATGTCACCCCCCGAGCAGGACGGTGGGTCCTTAGGGTGGGCACTGGGTACCATCGTGTGAGCAGGGTTGGGTGTGATGAGTTGGGCGTTCTCTGCAGGACTGGGGGTCTGCAGAGGGTATTGGGGGACAGGAGGGGACACATAGACCCCCCCAGGCTCTGGTGGCACCAGCAGCGCCCGAAGGCACTTGGCAGCTCCTGGAAAATTAATGAGCGTCGCAATTTGCCGCTTGAGCCCTGGGCGAGGGTTTTGCCGCAGGTGCTGGAGGAAGTCTGAGTGTCCACGAGCCCACCTAGATTTGTCACCACAATAGGGCTGAACCCTCCAGGATTCGTCCCTGCCCCGCAGGGTGGGAGCAGGTGACCCACGGCTGTGAGTACGCGAGGAAGAGGAGGGTGAGCAGGGGGAGGGCACAGGGTCTGTTTTGGGCAGGATCCCGATGCCATGGCAGAGTTCTTCCCGGCAGGATTCAGCCTGGCTGGAGAAGCAGCAGCGCTGTGAGTACCTGAAGAAGAAGCTGACGCACCTCAAGGCGCAGATCCAGGAGTACGATCGTGTCACCCTCCCCAGCGCTGGTGGCTCCTGAGCCTGCGCAGCGACACCCACACCCCGGGACAACTGGGACAACTGGGGGCACCACAAGGGTTGGGGAGGGGGTGGCGATGCCCCAGAGATCACCCAGTGCCCACCCACCCATTGCACCCACGCGGGACTGGGGAGGAAACCCACCAGCTCCTCAGTTTGGGGTTTTCGGGGAGCCAAGGGGATCCCCGAACGTCGGGTGGGTCCTGCTTGTCCCCAAACCCTGGGTGAGGTGCCCCCACCTCACCCCCCACATCACCAGGGCAAGGGGTGGGTGCACCTGCAGAAGTGCTTTAATTTTTAATTAGTGGGTTTAATAAAGGCGGTAG
>NW_008666181.1:392-925 GCF_000695815.1 Acanthisitta chloris | reverse complement strand
AACCTTAAGGTATTTTTTAATATAAAATGAAGGGGGTTTTATATAAAATTAAGGTTTTTTTTATAAAGGGGTTTTATATAAAATGAAGGTATTTTTATATAAAATTAAGTGGGGTTTAATATAAAATTATGGATTTTTTTACCTGGTTTATTCCTCAACCCTGAAAGAAACAGAGGCACACACAGTAGCTGGTGCAAGGTGCTTTGCCTGTTTGCAGCTCCCAATGATAATTCACTCTCTTCAAATCCATGATTTTTCATGGTTATTCCTATGCTGCCAATGAATGTAAATAGTTCCCGAAGAAGCAGCCGGGGTTTAATATAAAATTATGGATTTTTTTACCTGGTTTATTCCTCAACCCTGAAAGAAACAGAGGCACACACAGTAGCTGGTGCAAGGTGCTTTGCCTGTTTGCAGCTCCCAATGATAATTCACTCTCTTCAAATCCATGATTTTTCATGGTTATTCCTATGCTGCCAATGAATGTAAATAGTTCCCGAAGAAGCAGCCGTGGCAGGACTGAAAGGAGGAAT
>NW_008666181.1:0-269 GCF_000695815.1 Acanthisitta chloris | reverse complement strand
ATCAGGGCAATAAATACATATCATTAACTCTTCCCTGGCAGATGTGTTCAGTTCAGGGCAGAATTCCATTAAATCCTCTTAGTCATTGCTCTTTGCTCATTCTGTTTCTACCTGATTGCTTAGTTCTGGCACCTTTGTGTTAAAAATGAAGCTACAAATCTAATAGAAACTTTATAAGTTTTATTTTTATTAGTAAATTTGTAGAGGACACTAAGCTGAGTGGGAATGTGAATCTGCCTGAGGGTAAGGAAGCTCTACAGAGAGACCTG
>NW_008666180.1:1288-1567 GCF_000695815.1 Acanthisitta chloris | reverse complement strand
ATTCCTTTGGGTGGACTATTCCTTTAAAGGAGGAAAAAAAAAAAAAAAAAAAAAAAAAAGGCTGGAGGCTAATTCCCAGGAGCTGAGCAGGATAAACACCAACCCATTCCCAAAGCAAACAAAGCTCCTGCCCCATCCCGAACGATTTTCCTGCCTTTGTTCCCAGCTCCAGTCCCCGATCCAGAGGGGGAGGGAGGGAGGGGGAGGAAGGCAAAGCCTCATCCGGTAGCTCAGGCTGTTTTCCAGCTGCTCTGGGAAGGTGAGGAGCAATAATTTCCA
>NW_008666180.1:0-1224 GCF_000695815.1 Acanthisitta chloris | reverse complement strand
GAGTCAAAGTCCAACTCCTTGGTAAATCCAGGTGTTTTCCAGGGCTGGGGAAGCTCTTTGAGGTGAAAAAAAAAATTTAAAAAAAAAAAAAAAGCCAAGTGGAAAAAGGAGATGTGTGTTCCCACCTGGAGTGGTTGTTATTCCTCCTCTCCACGTGGCTCATTTCAATCTCATCCAGCTCTGCCTGTTGGAGCAGAACCACCCACGGCCCCGCCTGGATCCTGGGAGTGTTTTCCAGGTTGGATTGGAGCTGGGTGGGATTTTAGGGACTTCCTTAAGGAGTTGCTGCAAGAGTTCCATGGTGGGAGGTGGAGGACGTGGAGGAGGGAAGGGAGAAGGATGGAAGAGGAGATGGATGAAGAAGGGAAGGGAGAAGAATGAAGAGGAGGGAAAGGGAGAAGGATAAAGAAAAGGGAAGGGGAGAAGGATGAAGAGGAGAAGGATAAAGAGGAGGGAAAGGGAGAAAGATGAAGAGGAGGAGCATGAAGAGAAGGGAAGAGGAGATGGATGAAGAAGGGAAGGGAGAAGAATGAAGAGGAGGGAAAGGGAGAAGGATAAAGAAAAGGGAAGGGGAGAAGGATGAAGAGGAGAAGGATAAAGAGGAGGGAAAGGGAGAAAGATGAAGAGGAGGAGCATGAAGAGAAGGGAAGAGGAGATGGATGAAGAAGGGAAGGGAGAAGAATGAAGAGGAGGGAAAGGGAGAAGGATAAAGAAAAGGGAAGGGGAGAAGGATGAAGAGGAGAAGGATAAAGAGGAGGGAAAGGGAGAAAGATGAAGAGGAGGAGCATGAAGAGAAGGGAAGAGGAGATGGATGAAGAAGGGAAGGGAGAAGAATGAAGAGGAGGGAAAGGGAGAAGGATAAAGAAAAGGGAAGGGGAGAAGGATGAAGAGGAGAAGGATAAAGAGGAGGGAAAGGGAGAAAGATGAAGAGGAGGAGCATGAAGAGAAGGGAAGAGGAGATGGATGAAGAAGGGAAGGGAGAAGAATGAAGAGGAGGGAAAGGGAGAAGGATAAAGAAAAGGGAAGGGGAGAAGGATGAAGAGGAGAAGGATAAAGAGGAGGGAAAGGGAGAAAGATGAAGAGGAGGAGCATGAAGAGAAGGGAAGAGGAGATGGATGAAGAAGGGAAGGGAGAAGAATGAAGAGGAGGGAAAGGGAGAAGGATAAAGAAAAGGGAAGGGGAGAAGGATGAAGAACAGAAGAGGAGAAGGATGAAGAGGAGGAA
>NW_008666179.1:0-1011 GCF_000695815.1 Acanthisitta chloris | reverse complement strand
CCCCAGTGCCCTTACCTCGCCAGCTCCTGCCCAGCCCCGTGCCCGGGCAGGCCGCGCTCACCAGAGACGGAAAGGCAGGCTCGGCCCCCACCAGCGCGACCACACACCAACAAACATCACCCAGAGCCGCCGGAGCGGGGTCAGCGCAGCTGGAAACCCGCGAGCCAAGCGGCACAGCAACGCTCGGGCTCCCTCCTCGACATCCTGAGCTGAGCCGTTCCCTCGGGAAAGCACAGGCACAACTTCGGAGCACGCTTGGCAAGAAGCAAAAATACAGAGACCACTGCGGCCCCTTCCAAGCTAACCGACCCTGCCAAGGGCACCGCGCGTTCTGCCTCGCACGAGGCTCCACAGAGAACAACTTTCCCCCTGAAATGAGCCGGAGAAGGGAGGGCTCGGTAACTGCACTGACAGCTGGTTCACTGCACATCCCCAGGACACAGATCTCTAACAGGAAGGGACAGTTTAGGGTTTTTTAGCCAATTATCCTTGACTTGCAGCAGGCAGAAGACACGGAAATAACAACAGTAATGAATGGTCTGTCAGATGGAAGGGATTTGTTCTCCCTCTGCTCTCCAAACACCAACTGAACACCCCACGAACGAGCTGAGCCCAGTGGTACCAACTGTTGCTCCAGAATCCATACTGCACATCCATGCCCTAATTAATGAACTATCTCCTGTTTGTAATTAATTTGATGTGGAACAAAACCAGCACTTCCCTGGAAAGCAAGGTCACACTGGCCAGAGAGAGTCAGGACTGATTCCTACCAATAGAAATGAGCACTGCCTGGAAACAGTCAGCAAAAAACAGCTGCACAAATGTCATTCGGGAAATTTTACGACCCTGGATGGAAGTGAGGCCCAACAGAGGCCAAAACTTCCATTATCCAGACCAGGGGAGGATTTCTCTCCTCGGGTTCTGCGTTGGGGTCAAGCAGAGAGACCCACAGAGTGTCCCGAGCTGGCAGGACCCGCGGGACCGTCCGTGCGACCCGACCCCGTCCCCGCA
>NW_008666178.1:0-3082 GCF_000695815.1 Acanthisitta chloris | reverse complement strand
CTATGATTCTATGATTCTATGAATGTCTTACCTCAATTTTAATCATTCCATAATAAATTAAAGGGAATAGTCATCCTTTCCACCTACCAACAACCCCTGTGCAGACAGAGCAGGCAAGAAAATAATTTTATTTTGTACACAAGTTCTTAGGAATCAGAAGAAAACAAGAATCTGAGAAGACAAAGGCGCAAGCCACAACTTGTAAAAGTTGAGCTGTGTAAAGATTTAGGCTAATTACGTACACTTTCCTGTAGCAAACTAAGAAAAATAGGTATAATCAGAGAGTGACTCATTGGATTTTCAATAGGTAGGATGGATGGATTGATGGATGGATGGATGGAGGGATGAGCTATTAAAATTACCTTTCTCATAGGCAATTAGTTTGGATGAGGCCCTGACACTGGAGGGGGAAAAAACAGCAGAGGTTTGTGTCTGGATGCTTTCTAGTCCTTACAGAAGCCATGACTATCCAGCATCCTGTTCGTGTCTCATGAGCTTCTGCTGAAACTTTTCACTAGACACCACCACAGCTCCCCTCTCCCAGCTGAGAGCTGAATCATCAGCTTTTATGGACCTTTCTCTACATTGAACTAAAAACTGTGTTCTGTAACACATGACAGATTTCTTAGTATTTTTATCAGTGTGTTGCTGAAGCCTCCTGCTTTTACAAGCATTTTGGTGATGGAAGAAAGCACCAAGAAACTGGCAAAAATCCTGTCACCAGGACCTGAAACAGAGACCTTTCAGGAATTAGCACAAACCATCAATTTTATAGATTATTCCAGCTGCCTTCAGCCCATTAAAACCAATGGGAAAGCTGCCATCGACTTCAGATATCAAACTTCTTTTCCATGTGCAAAAGTGAAACTATTAAAGGATAGAACAGAAATGCAAGAATCAGATTCACAGCTCTAACACTGCTCTGCCTTTACTCTGTCTCTTCCATAGATCACCCAAATATCTCCTAATAGTTTTTTCCACCAGTAAAATGAAGAGAATTGGCACACTGATGTTGCTCAGAGAACCTGCAGAGCATAAAACTCAAAAACCACAGGAATAATAATTATTTCTTAAACCAAGGATGTTTGAAAAGACACCTAAATGAAGAATGTTTATTAAACCTGTATGAAGTCAATAGTATATACTATGCATGACATAAAGCAGGCACTGCTGCTATCCTGGACGCACAGGATGCAGCCCTGGAGAGGAGCTGTTTGCTTTTAGGCCTGTTCATCCAGTGAATAAGGTGTGGATTTGGCAACTCAAATACTGTCTCAGCTTTCCAGTGTGAAAAATGGGGATAACTCTCTTCTCCACAAGTTTTCTCAGAGGCTACAGCACTTTGGCATCTCTGGATGAAGGCTGAGACAGAGGAGAAATGCTTAGTAGTGAGGGTCAAGTGCTGGGAAAGGTCATTTAGTGGAAGTCTCTACGATTGCTGACAACTGTATCACAAACACTTATGAAGATCCATTTCCCTTTCATTTTCTTTTTCCAGCATTTATAACACCCCTTCCCTGTATGTTAATCAGAACACATACTCCTGGCTTACTCATGCATTGCCTTCTATTTTTACAATCCCAGTCCTCAAGAGCATCCAGTTTTTCCTGTGTATTACTGTGAACATCCTCTTTATTGACGTCTCCCAACTTTCTGTCATCAGTAATTTTAATTAGCACATTTCTATCTTTTCTGGCAAGAGCATCAATAGTAATCCCAAGACCAATAATTATACAATAACTGAAATCATCCATCCTGCCTTCCTTCCTTCCTTCCTTCCTAGTGGTCAAGCTTCAGTAGAAAGAGTAGAATGTACTTGCTATCCTGTCTCCAGGACATCCAACAAACTGCTGGTTGAAGGACTCTCTCTTCTAATGGCCAAGAGAGTTTCTTATGGATTATTTTTGTATGGTGCTCCATGCATTTGTGTCATGTTCAGAGTTTCCTAATGGATTGGCTCCTGGAGGGGCTTGGCACATTTGAGATGGGATTCACTGCATAAACTGTTTACAATCTAGGTCCCTACTCGTTTCGCACGTCTCCCTTGGGTTTCCTTATCGTGCCTGGAATACCAATAAACATAGGTAAGTTTAGGAATGTTATTTGGTTTACCCTGAAGTGAACTGCCCATGTTTGATCAGAGGAATCACATCCCAAATGTCATTGATTATACTGACTAGTTCTCCATCAACCCTGACCAGATGCAGCCCAGGAGTTGGACTTGATGATCCTGGTTGGGTCCCTTCCAACACATGGTATTCCAAGATTCTATGATCCTGCCTCCAGTTTCCAGACACACTGTAACTTCCAGAGGTGGATGTTTGGGATCTGCTCAAGCTCCGTCTGCCTGGGGCACGCCGGGGAGCAAAACCCGAGTTCAGCTGCTGCTAGAGGTAAGCCATAGATAATAGAGAAATGTAAAATGGCTATTTCCCAGAATCATATAGGTTGGAACAGACCTCCAAGGTCATTGAGTCCAACCTTTGACTAATCACCTTGTAAACTAAACCACAGCACTAACTGTGCTGTCCAGTCATTTGCTGAACACTTCCAGGGATGGTAATTCCACCACCTCCCTGGGCAGCCTGTTCCAATGCGTGACAACCCTTTCCATGAAGAAATCCTTCCTGATGTCCAACCTGAACCTCCCCTGGCACAGCTTGAGGCTCTGTCCTCTCGCCCTTAGGTTATTAGACTCAATGACTGGTAAGCTTGCAAACTCTATGGTCCTGTTTAAGTACATTCTCAATTTCCTTGAAAGAGAATATCCCAGCGCGGGAACAAGAGAACACTTGTGCCAGTCGGTGCCACCGTGGGACTGGAACGGCAGGAACCACACGGAGCAGGTCTGTGCCGGGCACGGGCAGAGAGGGAGAGGAGGAAAGGACGGAGGAGAGAGAGAGAGAGACAGAGACAGAGACAGGGAGGAGAGAGAGAAGGAGGGAGAGAAAGGAAGGGAGGGAGAGAGAGAAGGAGGGAGGGAAAGGAAGGGAGGGAGAAGGAGGAGGGAGGAAGAGAAGGAGGGACAGAGAGAGAAGGAGGTGGGAGAGAAGGAGGTGGGAGAGAAAGGGGAGGGAGAGAA
>NW_008666177.1:0-429 GCF_000695815.1 Acanthisitta chloris | reverse complement strand
TCCATCACCCCCTTGTCCTCATCCTGGGGGGTTCCATCACCCCCCTGTCCTCATCCCTGGTGTCCATCACCCCCTTGTCCTCATCCTGGAGTGTCCATCACTCCCTGTCCCCATCCCTAGTGTCCATCACCCCCCGTCCCCATCCTGGGGTCTCCCTCACCCTGGTCCCAGGTGGTCCCTGACCCATCCCACCCCAGAGCTGTGTCCACCTCTGTCTCTGCTGCTCCCTAACCTTTCCCCTCTCCCCAGGCTGCGTTACCTGGTGAAGCAGCTGGAGACAGGAGAGGTGAACGTGGAGGAGCTCAAGAGGCACTTGGAGTACGCAGCGTCGCTGCTCGAGGCTGTCTGCATCGACGAGACCAGGTTGGGCAAACTGGGGGACCCTGGCTGGGGTGTCCTTGAATTTGGGTTGGAAAAGAGCTCCAAGAT
>NW_008666176.1:3322-3915 GCF_000695815.1 Acanthisitta chloris | reverse complement strand
AGCACTGCGGGTTGCTGTTGCCCCGGTCTGGGTGCTGTATGGGCATCTCCAGGTTCTCTCCCCAGTCCCCATGGGCAGACCTCCTCCAAGCCCTTTGAAATTTGGCCCTGAACAGACCTACAGCCCAGGTGCCAGCTTTCGGGGGGGGGACTCTAACCTGGCGTGGGATGTCCCTGCAGCTACCTTGTCATCAAATAGCAACCACAAGCGCTGACCCCACGTGGCAGCTGCAGCCCTGCTCTGTCCCCAGCCAGCCGCCCTGAGACCTGCCTGCATCCCTCCAGCCCTCAGCTCAACCCTGCCCCACATCAGCATTTTGGCCAAAGCCCTGCTGCAGTCCCAGAGCAGTGCCATGCCCCTGGAAGCAGAAAATCTCCCTCCTGGGCTGAGCAGGGGCAGCTGGAGCCAGCCAACAGCACCACAGCCGCTGGATCTGGGCTGTCACTTTTCTTCCTTGTCTCTGACTTCCTGACCTCTGCACTGGGCTGGGAAGGGACACGCTGGTGGGCCAGGCTGGAGCTGGGAAACAGGAGAGGGTCAGGTATGTGGTGGTGAGCCATCCCACTTGGGTTTGCTCTTTGCTCCTGCTGGAT
>NW_008666176.1:2977-3281 GCF_000695815.1 Acanthisitta chloris | reverse complement strand
GGGGCCTCAACCTTTGCACCGTGGGAAATCACCCAGCGAACCGTTGGTGAACTTGGATGCCAGAGCAGCACTTCTGTGCCAAAACCACCGACCTTGCATGATCAGAGGATGGAGGAGACATCAGTCACAGCCACCCCATGAAGTCACCTTTCCTCACCCCTGTTGTTAGAAGGACACAACTGCCCTGATTGCTAGCTGGAGCGTGGCTAAGCACCCACACAGTGCAACGCACCCCGACCGGGCTTGCAGTCCCACACAGCACTCGGGATGGGGACAAGCCCTGGCTGGGGACCAAGCCCCATGT
>NW_008666176.1:2653-2884 GCF_000695815.1 Acanthisitta chloris | reverse complement strand
TCCCAGTGGCCCCAGGGAGCAGCTCAGGGGCTGTTAGGTAAATAGAGAGGAGCCAGGAAACTGGCTGGAGGGCAGAGGAGTGAGCCTGAATTTCTCTTCTCTCTGAGTCACCAGGGCTGACTTCCCTGGCTCTGAGATGCTGTGGCAGTGCCTGCTGAGAGCCTTGGCCGAGGTCCTTCCAGCCTGGCATCTGACACCTGGGCACTGGCTGGTCCTTGTCTCTATGGCTGG
>NW_008666176.1:0-2609 GCF_000695815.1 Acanthisitta chloris | reverse complement strand
ATGACACAGCCTCATGGTCTCCACACAGGTTCTGCAGCCTCTGCCACTATGGCCAGGACCTACAGCTATTTTGGGAAGGGACTGGGAGCAATGTGGATTGGTGACTGGCTGGGGGGTCTGGTGGTGGGACAGAGTGGGTGCAGTTTTGGGAAAGGACCAATTCTGTCTGTTCTTAGCTGAATCTCTGTTCCTGGGGTCCTTCCACACATGGCTTCATAGCAGCCTCTGGCAACAGTGGGACTGCTGCAGGGCCCTGATGGAGGGGATTCCCCTGGGGCTGGAAAGGGGCACTATGGCTGCAAGCATGAAACATCCAAGGATTTGGCCCTGGGATGATCTCCTGAAAGTCACCCTGGTTTCTTCCTTTTCACACATCCCTGGGGTACTGGGGGTTAGCAGTGGGTCTGGGGATACTGCCATCCCCCAGAAGGGCAGGGGCTAGTTCCCTTTGCCCTGTAGCAGGACAGTCCTCATGCAGTGCCCTTTGTCACAGCCCCCTCGGCAACAGCAGGGGATGATGTAGCTGCCTGGCCAAGCTTGTCAGAGAAACCCTACAGCCCCGCACATCCCCAGGTACCATCACAGCAGCACTGCCACACTCTGCCCTGCTGTTTGCACACTGATGACCCAAGCAATGGGCACAGGTGGTGACTGTCCCCTGGGAACCACATACTGGGGACCCGGTAATTTCACATGCCAGTGGCTGGGCTGGAAGCAGCTGCCTCCTGTCAGATACAAAAGGCATCACTTTGCCTGCCACAAAGGAGGAATGTGTGTGCGTGTGAGCAAGAGCAGCCAGCACCCACGGCAGAGCACACCCAGACTTCTGCCACTTCCTTGCCCCACAGGAGGGACACGGTGGCCTGGCTCTGATGATGGCCACCACCAAGCACGCCACACTGGTGTGGCCAGCTCAGCAGCATCCCTCCTTCCTGCAGACCAAGCCACAGGTGAGTACGTGGGATGCTACCTGCCTAATAGAGAGGAGCAGAGCCTAGACCTCAGAGCAGCCTCTGGTATGTTGAAAGGAGACATGCCCAGCCAGAGCCAGGCCTGGCATGGGGAAGAAAATTAGTCACAGCAGCTGAAGGTCCCCGTTACCACACACTCTGCCCCAGTGCCTGCTGGAAGTGCCCTGACAGGCAGATTTCCTCTGGTACAAGCAAAGCACCAGTGGGTAAATGTTCTTGTGCTGGGGAGATGGGCATCCCAGCAGGATGGGGCATGCACAGCCCCTGGACTGTTCTCTGCAGGATAAATGCCTCATAATGATCCTGAAAGCACCTCTGGGTGTCAGAGGCCAGGCACTATGTGGCCCTGTGACACTGCCACAGACTGGTAAAACATGTTGCTCCAGTGGGACACGGTGGCTGTTTTTGCCATCCCAACATGGGGTACACAGACTGAGTTCCTGTGTCACTCTGGGCTCTGGCTGCTGCTGCTGCCATTTGTCCCTGTGGTCTCCTTTCCAGCCGCCTTCCCGCGCTGCAGGAAGGCAGAGCACAGCTGAAAATACACCCATTGCGTCCCCCCTTCCTGCTTATTTGCTTCCTCCCCTCCTGGCCTTGCCTTTCAGTGTGGCTTCCTAGGAAAACAAAGGTCACGCCATCATGCTTTGCCTATATATACACACACAAGCAACACACACGTGTGTGTGTGTGCGGCTGGAGCCCTTCTAATAAACTTTGACCACATTTCCATCCCTGTGGACAGAGGGGCAGCAATCTGCAAACATGCTGAGGTCAGTGGGGCTGGCAAAAATGAGCAGCTGGGGGAGGGACTGAGAGGTTTTCCTGTAGCACAGTGGCAGGCTGCTCCATGGCTCAAGCCCTTATTAGACAGTGAAAAAGCCACACATGGTGCACCCAGCACACCCCACCTGCAGGAAGGGCTTTGATCTGGGTTCACACCTGAGCTGTGCTGCTGTGGGAGCTCCCTGGGGACCAGTGGCATAACTGCCAGCCCACTCACCTGGGCTGAGCTCCGACAGTCTCATTCCACAGCTGTGGGGCTCTGAGCCCCACACCAACATCACAGCCTGGCCCCGAAACCCCTGTCAGCTCCAGCCTGCACTCCACACACCCCAGAGATGCTGCTGGGGGAAGCCAATCTCCACCAACCCGGAGGCAGCAAGCTGCCACCAAATCTGCTCATCCCACAGTTCCCTGCTCCATCTTCCTTCCCAAAAAGTCCTACAAAATCCACCCGTCAGTATTCAGGTTGAGAGTGTGGGGGTTGCAGTGACTTATCTGACATAGTTTTCTAGAAACTTCCCCTCTGGACTTCATGTTATCACTGTTTCCATGCTCCCTCAGCAGCAGGGTGCCAGTGGGAACAGGAGCTGCCGCCTGCACCACACTCAGCAGAGCTCGTGGCAGCAGTGCAGCTGCCTGCAGGCTGGGGATGAGTGGGTAACTCACAATGCCCTGTGGGACGCTTTCCTCACTTCATTCATCCTAAAAAGTAGTTTAATTATTAAAATACACTTTGGGAAGAGTTTTAGGTTGAGCAGACAAGGATAAAACCCTGGCAATGGTGGTTCTGGGGGCTTAAAGCACCCTCACTGCTTGCTGAGGGTGTGAATCCCAAGCATTGCTCAGGACAAGTGT
>NW_008666175.1:0-350 GCF_000695815.1 Acanthisitta chloris | reverse complement strand
GGTTCTCAGGGGTTTTGGAGGACTCAGGAGGATCTCAGGTGGATCTCAGGAGGGTTTGGAGCTCTCAGGTGGATCTCAGGGGTTTTGGATCTCCCAGCTGAGTCCTGGTGGTCTCTGGAGTGTTGTGGTCACTCACCCTGTGGTCACTTTGAGTGGTGTCCATATTCCTGTCCCAACTCCGGCCAAACCCAGAGATTTTGCAGACCAGGTGAGCGTCCACCAGGACCTTCCTGGCCCTCAGGTCACCATGGATGAAACCACAACTGGACAGGTACCTCATGCCTGAGGCCACACCACGGAGCATCCCCACGAGCTGAAGGGTTGGCAGTGTCCCCTCACGGCCCTGGGGG
>NW_008666174.1:0-7428 GCF_000695815.1 Acanthisitta chloris | reverse complement strand
TTGCCCAAGGAGGTGATGAAGTCACCATCCCCTGGTGTTTGTGAGGTGTCTGGATGTGGCACTGGAGGATCTGATTTAGGGTTTAGGGGTTCCACCAGTGACAGGTTAATGGTTGGACTCGATGCTCTTAGAGGTCTCCTCCAACCCTGATGGTTCTGTGAATCTATTTGTGATTACAGATATCAACTTCCAGCTAGGAAAATGAAGACTAAGGACACGGCAAACGCCTTGTAAAGGAGTGAGGTGAACACACCAACCACAAACCACCTTTTATATCATCTCTCAACTGGTCACTCCCCTTGGCTGCAGTTGCTCTGCTAAATAGAGTGAATTTAGGGGTTTAATGGCATTTTAATCCTGGTTTTCTAAGGAAAGCAGATTGATATATTCACACCAACTCCCTATTCTCACTGAAGCCTTTTGAAATCCAACTTGAGAGAAGCTTCCGAGCTATTAAACCCCTGCAGTATTCCATGGCAATGGGAAGGAGACAGTGCAAATGACTACAAGGTATTATCAGACACCAGAGAAACCACACAAAAACAGATCTCTCAGGGAAAACAATTCCTTCTCTGTTTAGTAGGTCAAATAACCACTTGTTTGTGTGGCTCCTTGTTCTTTAGAGAGGGAAGAATCATTCCCTAATGTCCCTGTACGTGCCTGGCTTGGAAAAGGACATTACTGTGCTCCACCACCAACACATCAAAGTTTTCCATTGTTTCCCTGGGAGTGAGAAGGAAATGAAACTATTCCCATTAGACTCTGGGAGTTGGGGGAAATGCTTGGATGGCACAAGGGAACCAGAGCACTTCCCTCCTGCTTTCCAGTCCCACTCTGCTCCTTCCCTTGGGACTTCCAAGGCCTCCTGGGCACAGCAATGGAATTGTGCAGCTTGAATTAAGGTATGAACTCCTTGTTGAAAAGACATAGATAAACTCAATCAAATCAGGGCTAATTCCACTTTCATTTGAGCTAAAAAGGCCTTAATTAAGGCATGACAGAGCTCAGGCACTCGGCAAACTCCAGCCATGCTGATCCTAGCCATGGGAAGATTCTCAATGATGTTTATCCCAGTGGGAGCTTCTAAAAGAGCTCTTAGCAACAGGTAAACTAACAGAAGAGTTTGGACGAGCACAAGAGAAGTTGAGCAGCTGCTTTAGGCTGCTGAGAACAACCAACAGACTTGAGGCCTTTAATACTGGCACAACCTGGAACTCCTCTGACCAGTTACTCCAGTTGCCACTTGGAATTTCCAGTATTGCTTTGGTTTATTAGTTCTTTTGAACAAGTGGTTTATTGCTGGGTTTGGGAAGGTGTTTGTGTTCATATGTTGAGCTGTTGGGAGCTGACTGGGAGAGAAGATGCTCATGAGATCACCAGACAGAATCATCAAAAGACCTTCAATCCTTGGTGCCTTGTATGGAAACAGTGGAGAGAGACACATGGAATGGTCCTTTTGGCCAAAGAAGGATCACAGAATCATCAAGGGTGGAAGAGACCTTCAAGCTCATCCAGTCCTATCAGCACCATCAGCATCACCCCTAAACCATGTCCCCAGGGGCCACATCCAGATGCCTCTGGAACACTCCCAGGGACAGTGACTTCACCACCTCCCTGGGCAACTCATTCCAAGGCCTGAACACTCAGGCAGGGAAAAACTGCTTCTAATATCTAATCTGAACCTCCTTTGCTGCAACCAAGGCCATTTGCTCTCATCCTTTCACTTGGGTCGTGGCAAAGAGACCAACCCACACCTCACTGCAACCTCCTGGCAGGAGCTGGAGAGAGCAATGAGGTCCTCCCTAAGCCTCCTCTTCTCCAGACTAAACCCCATCAGCTTCTTCAGCTGATCCTCATAGGACCTTTTCTAGTCTTGGGCTCTTCTAACCTTGATAATTCCATGATTCAGTGAAATCTAGGGAAGGAGAACCTCTGTGACCTACAGAGAATGGATGTCCCTGGCCCAAAGGAAGGTACAACCCTTCCTTTTTAAGATCTTCTTTATGTGAAGAGATGATTTGCTTTCCTAAGGTTCTCCCTGTCCAGATAAGCTCTGCTGTCCCATGGCTATGTGAGGGCAGATCATTCCCATGCCTAACATTCCCAGCTTAGCTCTTCTCTTTGGCTTGTCATGAGCTGCTGATGCTTAGCAGCACTTGGAGCAAACCAAGTGAACTGAGATGTTGTTAGAGATTTGTTTGAAACTGATGTTGCAATTTCCCCCTTGGCCAAATTTAACAAAGGAATAATTCTAAGTGGGACAGTTGAATTTCTTGCAGGAACTGTGTGGCAGAGGCAAAATCAAGCCCAGAGGCTTATCCAAGGCAGTTGGACTAGAAAAGGAAGAAATTTGAAGTAAAAAGATATAGTTTTGCCTTTTGTTGAGGAGCAAAAAGGTTTGGAATGAAATTGGAAGTAAAAAGACATCGTTTTGCCCTTTGGTGAGGAGCAAAAAGGTTTGGGATCATAGAATCAACCACATTGGAAAAGACCTCAAAGATCTGCAGGTCCAGCCGTAGCATGAAGCAAGAAGTAGTAGGAAGTTAATGTATGGTCAATTTTACATGGATCCAGAGGATTTTGGAGGGATTTGGGCGCAAAATTAGGCTGGAGAAAAGACTAGAAGGAATATGAGTCTTATATTTTCCAGACATTTCTCGCTGGTTTTAAAAGCTCAAAACAGCTTTAAAAGCTTGTTAAAGTCACACTTAAAAATAATCTCAGCAGATTCCTATCAATTTTATCTCATTCTTGTGCTGTTCCTCTGGGGTATTTCTTTACATGTCAATAAAAACCACAGGAGTAAAACAGTTTTCTTTATATTTTTCTCTCTGTCAGTCCTCAAAGCAGATGCAGTGAGAGCCTTACCCACCCCACATTGCCTTCAGTGAAGAAAACCCCCCTAAGTTTGGCAAGTTA
Organism: Acanthisitta chloris; assembly: GCF_000695815.1. Taxonomy (NCBI): domain Eukaryota; kingdom Metazoa; phylum Chordata; class Aves; order Passeriformes; family Acanthisittidae; genus Acanthisitta; species Acanthisitta chloris. The sequence goes on along the minus strand of NW_008666174.1, from coordinate 4,509 downwards.
ATGCTAGTTAAGAGGCATCTGGTTTGCTGTTCTCTGCGGAAAGACACCAACAAGTCAAGCAGCAAATGCAGATTCTCCTAAATAACAACACCCAGACATTTGGCTGAAAATCCATGAGGGTTTCTTTGCTGGTTGTTTGTTTGTTTTGTTGTGGGGTTTTTTTGCATGGCTTTCTAGCCATTTATCCTCCTTTTCTGGAGGAGAAAAGCCACAGAGCTCAGTGATTGATGGAGTAAATGATGTTGCAATGACCCAAACCACGTCCCTGGGATGGTTTCAGACCCATGGTTGGGTTTTATTCTGCTCCTCCTCTGATTTGACATGAATTTAAAGCTGAATTGAAATCAATTTAGTTTGTTATAAATCATCAGCTGGGGACAGGCTTTGGGTTTTCTGAGGGAAGCCAAGTTGGCTTGGGATTTGCAAACCAATCAGGGACAGAGAGACTGAAATCCTTGCCCAGATGGATAGGAAGAAGTTGAGTTTAGAGGACCAAGAACTGAACTAGAACATCCTTGCCATTCTCTTTCAGAGGAATCATGTTCATGCACCAGGAGCAGATTCTCCTTGAGTCCATTACACCTATCAGGAAACTGATGAAGCTTTAAAACTTCACATTAAGAGGGATAAAGTACATCCCGAGGAAAGAAAACAGGACACTTCCTGACTGAGATGTTTGTGGCTTTGCTTCAGGAAAGGAATTGAGCATACAGAATGGGATGAAGCTGCTGCATAAGTCCAAGTAGAGGTTCAGGAAGGCTCTGGAGTACACATTCAGCAGGTTTGCCCATGAGTCTGGAAGAGACAGGGCACAGAGTCTCCAGAAGGCATAAAGACTTCTCACTAGAACCACTGGATCTTTGTAGAATCATGGAACAGTTTGTGTTGGAAGGACCTTAAACCTCACCCAGTTCCCCCCCTGCCATGGGCAGGGACACCTCCCACCAGCCCAGGCTGCTCCAAGCATTTGTGCAGGGTTAGAGTAGATATATGAAAGGAATTGCTCCCCGTGAGGTGCTGAGGCACTGGCACAGGTTGCCCAGAGCAGCTGTGGTTGTTCCATCCCTGGCGTGTTCCAGGCCAGGCTGGATGGGGCTTGGAGCAGCCTGGGCTGGTGAGAGGTGTCTCTGCCCAGGGCAGGGGGTGGGATGAGATGATCTTTAAGGTCCTTCCAACACAACCCATTCCACAGTTTCTGATTCTTTGATTGTATGAGATCCCACCAGGTATCTAAACACTTACTCAATTCCCTCCTTTTCTCTCTGCTGAGCAGTTACAAAGAACCAAAGCTCTGGAAAGTGTTTCAAAAGAAATTAGAGGGGATTGTCACTGAACATTGACTGAACTGTGACCTGTCATTACTGTGACTGGTAGATGGGGCAGAGCAAGGGACTGAGAACACTGAGAATTAATCTTCCTTTTCTTAGCTGCTTGAAAATGATTTCACAGCATCATAGAATCACTGAAGTTGAAAAACACCTCCAAGTCCATCAAGTCCAACCTGTGATCCATCACCACCTTGGCAACTAGAGCAGAGCACTGAGTGCCACAACCAGATGACCCATTGAAGTCCCTTCCAACCTAAGTAATCCCGTGACTGTGAAATTCATGTCATTGGAGTTATTAGAATTTGCCATGGTCTTTCCAGATTTCATTCCCAGTTTCTTGCAAACAGATTTCCTCCCCCATGCTCTGAGCATCTCTGTTAGCAGCAGTATAGCCTCATGGAAAGCAGAGCACTGAGTGCCACAACCAGATGACCCATTGAAGTCCCTTCCAACCTAAGTAATCCCGTGACTGTGAAATTCATGTCATTGGAGTTATTAGAATTTGCCATGGTCTTTCCAGATTTCATTCCCAGTTTCTTGCAAACAGATTTCCTCCCCCATGCTCTGAGCATCTCTGTTAGCAGCAGTATAGCCTCATGGAAAATTTCAGGAGGAATTTCTTCATGGAAAGTGTTGTTGTGGAATGTGCTTCTTGCAAACAGATTTCCTCCCCCATGCTCTGAGCATCTCTGTTAGCAGCAGTATAGCCTCATGGAAAATTTCAGGAGGAATTTCTTCATGGAAAGTGTTGTTAAACAGTGGAATGTGCTTCCCAGGGAGGTGCTGGAGTCACCATCCCTGGAGGTGTCCAAAGAGCTCAGGACGTGGCACTCAGAGGTCTGTGCTAGCTGAGAAGGTGTGATGGGTCACGGGTTGGACTTGACGGTCTTGGAGCTCTTTTCCAGCCTCCGTAATTCTGGGATTCAGTAGGGAGATCCATTTCTATGCCTACATATCCCCAAAGACAATGGCTGTGGTCAATGAGGAACAAGGAGAACCATATCCCTGACCTTCAGCCAGACCTGGAGTTACATGACACACACACAACCCTCAGCTCAGCCCCTAATTCAGGGCTGTGTGTGTGGAGATGAGGAGGGAGAGAACCAAACCCAACAGAGTTATTCTTGCAGTTTTGATGAAAGGTTCTTGGGCCAAACCCACTCAATTTTCCTTCCCTGCTCCAACTTGACTCCAAAGCCAAACTGTGTGTGGTTTGTGTTGCTGCCTCCAGGGCTGTGCAAAGAGCAGTAATAATTAGCCCATCACAGCTATACATTAGCTAATAACATAACTAATCAGCCAAATGCCATGGGTTGGGGTTAGGATTTGACCCATTCCAGCTGATCCCACAGTGGCACAATGAAGCACTCGAAGAATTTGTCTGTGATCTGCTTTTTTGGCCAACCTATTTCCATGACAAGAATGTTTTTCTTCAAGAGATTATCCTCATTCCAAGTCCATTAACTACATTCCAATGAAAACAAGGCGAATTTTACAGCAGTGATACTAAGCTGTTGGGAAAGAAAGAGAGAAGGGGGATGAGAACAACAATGGCAAGGCTGAAATTGTGGTCACTTAGCTTTTGTGCACAGCTGAAAACAGTTTCTCTCCTAAACTCCTGACATTTTACCAGGGGAGAAAGAACAAGAGCATCAATCTTCCAAGGGTTTGCACTTGCTTTGGTTGCCAGAGTGGCTCTGGTGCTGCCTCATGTTCTGAGGACTCCAAGAAAGGCATTAATTACCCACGTCAGTGGCAGAACAATCAGGAGGAAAGAAAAATAGGCAAGAGAAGTTCCCTGTGGGGTTAGAGATAAAGAAACTAAAGGGTGAAATAGCAAGAATTTTGGTAGAACAACTGTGCTTTGCTGAAGGCAACACTGATCTCTTCAACACCTTAGGTAAGGAGCTTTAACCCACAGTGACACCCAAAAGATGAATCACAGTATCATAGTCATGGAATGACTTGCTTGGAAGAGAACTTCAAGCTCATCCAGTTCCACCAGCTCCACCACCATCACTCCTAAACAATGTCCTCAAGTGCCACATCCAGATACCTGGTGGAACACTTCCAGAAGAGCTGTTTGAACTGCTCTGTCACCTCTGAGCACTCATGGTTCCTGCACCAATCCCAGATCCAAAGGTGGGATGTGCAAACAACACTTGGTTCCAAGCAACTTCCACTAAGCAATGTGGTTCTCTCTCTTGGCCAACTTTAAAGCCTTAACAAGCCTCTTCTAGCCACTTTGAGCTCATTACCACACCAGCAATTAGCTGAGCACCTCCCTGGATTTCTGCATTAGCCTCTTGGGTTTTAAGTCAAATTTAATATGTTTCCAGGGGTTGGAAATATATCCCAGCCCAAGCTACAGTTGCCTTTTGTCTTTGATGCCTATCAGGAGCAAGTCTTGACTTCTAGACCTCCTTGCAATTGAATTCCACCTTTTTTTTGGCTGTTTCCCTTCGTGGTGAGCTGCTCCAAAGTAAGGTTGAGTGTCCCTGGCAAACTGCACAGCTGTGTGAAGTGTTCTTAGCTTCCTTTCACATCTTGGGCTGGAAATCTGAAGTCCAACTGAATTTAGCCCACTGCTCATTTGTCTTGGAAATTCTCATGGGGCTGTGCCTGGAACCTAAGTTTTCTCAGGTCCTTAGGCCCCTTTTTTTCCCCCTCTTCCAAGTCTCATGTGGAGAGTTTGAGCCAAATATGGAGATCTCTCCGCCTGCATCCGAAGCTAAATAAAACCTCAGCCACAAATCATATTTTCAAGCTTTTTTTTTTCTTCAAGTAACTCATTTTTCTCCTGAGGAGCTCCTCCGTTCTATCCTCCTACCAGAGCCAGTGGCTGTTAGATTTGTTTGAGGAAGGAGGAAAATATCAATGCCAACATCAGAGAGATTCTTTGGGGAGATCCTATTCCCAAAGTGCAGTTTCCCAGGGTAAAAAACAAGGAGAACCTAATGACAACACAATATTTTCTTGCTCACAGTCACTAAGTCTCTCCCTTCTGTCAGTTCTGCCTTTCTTGATGCCATATTTAACTGGTTCTGTGTGTTTCTTGCTCTTTCCCATGCACTGCTGGTGGATGTGGACCCTCCACTGGCCTTTGTTCCTTAGCCTTGTTTATGGAATCATCAAAGAATCAGAGAATTTAAAGGGGTTGGAATGGAGTTTAGACATCATC
>NW_008666173.1:68212-69556 GCF_000695815.1 Acanthisitta chloris | reverse complement strand
ATATATATATATACACACACAAAATCTGTAAATAAAAAAGGAGCACTAAACAACTCCCAAGTGCTAGTAGGCAGAGCAGGTCATGCCTCTGGAGCCCAGCTAGCCACACACAGGCCCAGTCTGCCAGGCTGGGGGAATGAGGGGGCCTGGCAGACTTCTGAGCTCCCTATACATCCTTCCCTTGACTGGCTCCCTCACTGCACAAAGCCAGTGCTCCTCCAGCATAAAGTCATGGGCTCCCAAGTCCATCTGCAGGGAAAGGAGGAGAGGGAACTGCACATGCCTCCTGCAGCACAGTCTCCTTAGCTGCCAACTGCTCCACACTAATTGACTTCATTACCATCAACTGGGCGAGTATTAGCACAACCCAGGCTCATAGATCAGCCCAGCTGAAAGCCACCAGAGTTATTTCAATCCCTCACTAAATATAGCATTTGACTAAGCAACCCAATGATGTGTTTTCCAGAAACAACCTATTCTTATCTGTTCCCGTGGCCTCTCTTGGGCTGATGGAGCTGATGGTTCCTCCTCAGCTCTGTTTTAGATGTGTGTGATGTATCAGTGGCCTTCACACCACAATAATGTGATTTAAAGCAGCACAGGGTAATGAGCTTGCTAGGATGAGCTCTGCCTTGCAGGGCTTGTTTTCTGCCTCCCATCTGCTCTGCTCACTCCATCACTCTGCCTTCTCTGTGCTGGGGCTTCTCCCAGGTGGAAAAAAGACAAGAAAGAGAGGATGGGAGAAGCTGCACATGATGGCTGAGCACTGGGGTTGCTGTCAGTGTGCAGGGAGGGAACGGAAGGACATGGGTAGTGACAGCTCCCAGTTCCAGCTCCATGACAGCCATAGGGAAGTTGATGTGTATCACATTTATGCCTCCTCCCTCCTCAAATCTATCCAGAGGGGACCTGGAGCAGGAGCAAGGTGTCTGCTCCAACACTCATTCCTTTACTGGTGCCATGGAGAGGGGAAGTCAGAGTGGCGATGGAGAGCTGGACAGCAGCCAGGTGCTGAAGTGGCCATCACAGTCATGTTCCTTGACTCTCCCTTCTTCCCCATGCATGTTTCATGCCAGGGATTATCTACCTTCCCTGCTCCTGGCTGTGGCAGGGGTGCACTGGCCCTCCATGGCAGAGCCTGAGAGTCAGTGAAACAGCCCCCATGGGGCTCACAGCCTCCCACCCTGCAGTTCGATACTTTGCATAGCCAGCAGAGGATTATTCCACCTGAAAGACTTTGACTGATGAGTAATAGCAATGCTCCCCTCTGCTCACCTTCGAGGAATACCTGTGCTCTTGCCAAGTCCAGCTTATTCCACTGCAGCAGCCAATGGCCAGGACAGT
>NW_008666173.1:63428-68179 GCF_000695815.1 Acanthisitta chloris | reverse complement strand
AAGCCTCTGCAGCCATAGGAGAGCTGCAGATGTGGTTGTCACCACCATGGCCAGCTTGTACCATCTGCAGCTTCTTGCCCAGCTGCAAACCCCAGGAGCTGTGACCTTGGGTCAGGGCATCACCATCCTGGGCAGCCCACCCTGTGGCAGAAGTGTAGGTAGAATCATAGAATTATGGAATTCTGTGTCTTGGAAAAGAGCTCTAAGATCACAGAGTCCCACCGTCAACCTGCCGTCAAACTGCCAAGGCCACCACTAAACTGTGTCCCTGCATATCTTTTAAATCTCTCCAGGGATGGTGACTCCACCAATTCCCTGGGCAGCCTGTTCCAATGCCTGACAACCCTTTCTGTGAATATATTTTTCCTAATATCCAACCTAAACCTTCCCTGAAACAACTTGAAGTTGTTTCCCCTATCCTATTACTTGTTGCTTGGGAAAAGAGACTAACCCCCACCTGGCTATGACCTCTCTTCAGCTAGTTGTGGAGACCAATAGGGTCCCCTCCGAGCCTCCTTTTCGTCAGGCTAAATACCCGCAGCTCCCTCAGCTGCTCCTCACAGGACTTGTGCTCCAGACCCTTCTGCAGCTTTATTGCCCACATCTGCAGCAAACAGATGGGCTTTTTGGGGTGCTGACCTGTGGACATGGATACACTATGCTCTTCTGTCTCCTGAGCTGTCCCAGGGCTCCCAGACAGGGTCTTTCTCAAATTTGGCTTGAAAGAGGCTAGAGGAAAAAGTCAGAAACTCTTCCATGTTATCAGGAATTACTGTGTTAGTCAAGCTCATACTGCTTTTAAATACCATTATTTCACTGCTGGACTCCAATAATTTTTTTCCACAGAGCTGGGAAAGGAGCTCCCCTTAACTGACTCAAATGCCAAGGGGCCAGTTGGACAACCTGTCTGGATCTTCTGGCTGGGACCCCAGAATAAACCCACCTGACCCTGTCTCTAGCATCCAGCTGAAGCCCCCATGGCCAGCAGCTTCCACCTTGGGAGCATCTCATCACCTGCATCCCTGCGCAGCCGTAGCCTCGAACCAGGTTCCCTCCACTCGTCCCTGTCCATCTTCCACCACCTCCAAAATTAGGGCAGCTGCTGCAGCAAGAACCACCTTCTGTATTTTTGGAGCTTTCAAAAAAAATCCTTCTTGAACAGCACGAATGTTTCTAAGTCAAAGGATTCAAACTATTTTGCAATCAAGGAAGTGTATTTCCAAACGAGGCGATGGTGACAGCCTGGGTGCTGTGTGGGCTGTGTGAAGGCGCTGCTAAAAAAGCGTACACAGCTGTCCAAAATTTGGAAACCAGTGCTTTTGCAGAATATATATAGACATCCCTCCCCACTCAACATATTTCCTTCCAGTTCATTAGATTGAAATGAACTTTTAAAAATCAGTAGGATGTTGAGGAGAGCACTTTGATGCTTCTGGCTTGTCTAAAAGCCATGGGATCAATTCCCAGGGCTGCAGGTGAGCATCTCTCACCCTGGCCTGCTGAGCAGTTATGTTGCTGCTACACTCCTGCTCTAATACTGACATCCAGCAATCAACCAGCTGCCATTGATAGGGAATGGGAAGCAGAGCTGCCAGCTGCCAGCAATGCAACGGTGGTGGAAATGAACACAAGCAGGTCCGCCTCAAGATGGTGAGTAGGTGAGACATGGAGGCCAGCCTCCAACCTCCTCCAATGGGACATCCTCTGTGGTACTATCTGAAGAAGGGAAAGCTAGTTTTGGGGCCTGATATGGCCACCAGAAATAGCAACCCTCACTTCAACCCAACAAATTCAGCTACCCCTATCTGCACCTGGTCACCCCTCAGCACTTTGGACCAGATTTCACAGATTTCAGATTTTACCCTTGATTTCACACAGTTGCCACCACTGGGAAGCAGCTCTGACACTCATTTATCTCTGTTGCTATTTCCGATCTGGATGTGCTCCTATTTTCTCTGGCTATCACCACACATCTTCTGCTACCTTGACCATAACCTGATGTCCCCCTCTGGAGGGAGCAGGTGGAGATAAAGCTGCCTCCAGCCTCAGACAAGTTCAAGATGGAGCATCTTTCCAAAGACGTGGGAGAGATGACACATCCAGACTGGGCACTTAAAGGTGCCATGGTGGGAGGAGACATGTGAGCATGCACTGAGTATTTAAGAACAAGGAAAATCACAAAGAGTAAGAAAAAATAGGAGGGATAAGAGAGCAAATCTCAGATGCTGAAAGCGCTTTTCATTTGCCTTGTCACTGAGCCTTCCTATTCCTCTCTGTTTCATCTCGGAGAAAGAGCTAAATTAACTACCAGCTCAGTTCTGAGACTGGATCCAAATGGATGAAGAATTAAGAAGATTTTCTGTTCACAATGAAACCCAGCCAACAATATTAAAGCAGCAAAAGGTTTGGTCTGGTTTTCACAGATTAGCTATGGTTGTCCCAAGGACAGCAAGCTCAAATTTTCCCATTTTGCTCCAACGTGATGTTTATAGAGCTGTCTGGCCACTTACAGTCGTTACAGACCAGACTGTGATGACCATCAGATGATGGTGTTACAGACCAGACTGTGATGACCATCATCTATCCATGGAGAAGAGAGGGATGTGGATCTTGTTCACTATGACCAGACTCCCTGTCCCTTCTCACATGCATGCAGACCAGTTGCTCCCAGTGCGCTCTCACCAAGGACCCTGCCGGGGTCCTGCTCTGGCACTGCCAGGGGTGCTCCCACTGAGAAGCTGCATCTTCTCGGCAAGCTTCACTGCCACCATCCACCACAGCTCTGCATCCTGCACTCAAACCCACCTGCACAGAGCCAAGAATCTGCTCTCTCCAAACAATAAAGAAGTAATATACTGTTCATTTTTGTCTGAATCAATCTGGATGTGCATTGTAATTTACTCTGTGATCTAGTACTCCTTAACGAGATTTATCAGCCTGCCAGCCAGCCTTATCTTTAACAGTCCCCATTATCAGGATGTAATTCTCAGCCAAGGTTAGCAGCAGCAGGAGCATCTTCAAACACCAGCTGCATGATAATAATCCCACAATAACACCCAGAAGACATATGGCGGGTCCAGCAGAGCCCGTACCTTGGTCATCATCGACCCCCACTCCCTTGGAGCAGGTGTTTCTCCTGGCCACACATTTGGCATTTCATGCACACATTTGATGCAGCAACTGTCTTCTCAGGAGCCATTTGAACCTGCATGGGGAAGATTTCAAGTTTGCAGCAAAATAATGCCTGCTAAGGGAAACTTGGCAAACTCTGCAGAAAACAAATACACTATTCTGTGTGTTTTTTCTAACAGAATGGAAGAAAATCCAAGAAGAGCTAAGTTTATCGGAGAAGTCTTATTTAACCAAAACCTTGTTTTTTCATAGGCAGTGTTGACTAAAATATCCAGCCATCCAACTAGCAATTTGCTGCATCTGATAAAAGCAGATTCAAGCTCTGATTGCTCTCTTTTAAATTGCAAAGAGTCCCAAGTGTCTATCAGCCACTTGCTTCCAAAACAGAAAAAAATCTGCGCCTCCAGAAGCTTCAGCTTCCTCTCCACTACAAGCTGCTCAGTCCCCCATCCCCTCATCCTAAACCAGTCCAGCAGCAGCAAACAGGGTTCGAACCTCTTTCATGGTCACAATGGATCATTTTTGAAGCATGCTGGGGAGCCATCAGTGGTATAGCTTGGAGGCTGAGGAGATCGCAAACCTATGTCCTGTGGTAACCTCACAGTCAATGCTTTCCAAACTGTAAAAATAGTTAATAACATTTTCCCAAGACAACCCTATTTTGGCAGAGACCAAAAACACCACGTGGAGGTGGCTGAAAGTACTCGGGGCTCTACTGCTGAAACCTACCAAAATCCCCTTCCCATGTGTGGTGCGTAGATGCACCACCACAAGAGATATCTGCATCCAGGATTTTTGCACTAAAATACATGTATTCCTAGGAACTGTATGCTTTGGTTTCTGTGGGCAATGCTGTTTGACCACATTAAATAACTGCTGTTTAAAAAAAGCCCACACACCCCGCTCCAGGCTTCAAGATTGTGAGTCCTGATTCCAGCAGCAGAAATATTTTAATTAAATGAACTACCTTTATGGAACAAATCAAGTGAGAAGCTTGAAAAATTAACTCTCATAATCTTTCATGCTGCTGTGCACATCAATAAACTATTACAGTAAAAGGCTGGGAAACGTTCTAGAAACATGAGTTGTTACAATAGAGATGGATGGATGAGACATTTTACCCCCCAAATTATACAGAACAGCATCTTTCCACACTTGTGCCTTGCACACCCTCTCCCATGCCCTTGCCTGTTGCCCACAGCAGAGTGAGAGCAGCATGGACAGCATTCCCCACCTGCCTGGGCCCAGTTCCCAGCCATCCTTGCTGGGAATGCATACCCCATTCTCACTGTCTTCCCTCATCTTGAGTGATTCCTGACTCCATCAAAATGCCCAAAATCTGGGCTGTAAAGACACCCTTAGGGAACCCACAAACTGCTTACAGAGGGATAATGTGTCTTGGTGGGGCAAATATAATTTTCAACATCTTCAAGACTTATTTTAAAACTTCAGATTCTTTTCAAAACCACCTTATGTTAACTTAAACTTCTGTTCAAAATAGCTGATAGTCTATAGTTGATTTGATGGTGACCCTGACCTGGATGGATGTTCCCATCAGTAGTGCCAGGTCTCTCGGCAGCTGGAAGGTGGGAGCTGGCTGCAGGCATTGGGGTGGAAGT
>NW_008666173.1:54136-63356 GCF_000695815.1 Acanthisitta chloris | reverse complement strand
ACATGACATGGTTGCTTTAAAAAAAAATCTAGAAGATCACATGTTTAGTCAGTTTAAAATGATCTGTGAAGGCATTTCCTTCTCCAGCTGCCCTTTCTGTAGACAAGCAGATGCCTGTTGGACCTCTTGGCTCCTGAAGCCACAGGAGGAACCACCTCATATAAACCCTTTAAGTAATTTAAGAAGCTCCACTTTTTGGGGTCACAGCAGAAACCTGCTCCTCTGAATGCTGGCAACACTCCCCTGACTTCCAGCCTTAAGAAAAAAACAAATTTAACTGCTGCCTAGCTCTAGTTTGCTCCTCTTTTCCTCATGTCCTATTTGCTCTCGGCAAGCAGATGATTGTTGGTCATACTTAACAGCTCTGAGTAAATCAGGAAATTATGTAAAGATGGGAATTTCACAGTTCCTTTGCAGATGCAAGCGCGGGTGTTCATTCCCAGCAGCCAGTGGGATCTGCTGCCACAGCTCCTTCACCCAAGCTGGCACTAGGTCACATGCATCCCAAGGGTCCAGCTCTAGAGTCTGGACAATACCCTGGCTCGGACAGAGCCCACACCTGCAGAGCCATGTCTGGCAAAATCCAAGATGCTAGAAACAGGTTTATTTTTATTATTTACTTTTGCTTATGTAGACCCACAGCACAGGTCCTGTCCTCACACCCACATCCTCACTGCATGGGGTTATTCCCAAATCAAATACCTTATTTCTTTGTCAAACTAGGGGTGATTTTTTGAGAATATTTGTTCTTTGCATCAGCCAAAGCCCACTGAAATCAATGCTTCCTGCTTCAGCGGGCTTGGGAACCAGGTGGTCTTTAAGCTCCAAACAATTAAAAATACCCTAACCAGAAAAAAACCTCTAAAAAAGCCCCTCATGTCAGAGCTCAGAGGCTGTAACTTATCTCCCAGTCATGGCACAAATAGTGACCAAATGCTTCTAGTCACGGCATGGGAAAACACAAAGCATTCAGAGATCCCATCTGAAGATCCTAAAGCAGATCTCTAAATTTAAAAAGTCCTCTTATCCCTCCCAAAGGCGTCTTCATTTCCCCCAAATCCTCTCTCTGGGTTGCAGTGTTTTGTGGTACTCTCTCTTCAGTATCCCATGGAAATGGGGTCACTGGGCTACCTGTGGAAAAAGCCTTCTCCCCACCTCCCAACCTCACCTTTCTTCTTGGTTTTGTGTTGTGAGAAACGTAAAAGGTGATGTAGGACCACATTCTGTCATGTAGCAGAGCATAGAGCAATTCCCATCCCACCCTATCCTGGGTACTGGTCAGGTGCAAAGGGGCCCTCAGAAAATCCGCCATTGAGACTTTTCATCATTCCAGGGAAGAGGGTGATGGAGGTGGTCCCTGTCCGTTCCCCTATAGTGACTCCTCCACAAGAAGAACAGAGGAGAGGGCATCAAGGGCTGAGAGAGGCATGAAGAATTCGGGCTGTTCTCCATAGACTTAAGGTCCCTTTATGCAGGGTTAATTTCACTTAACTGTCTAAAATTTGGGCAGCCAGTCTCAGCAAGTCACCATCTGCTTCAGGTGGGAGATGAGCATTTCCAGGATCAGAAGCCAAGTCCCTTGCAAAGACATCAGCCTGAGTGGCTACCACTCTCTTCATCAGTGTGGAGAGATAAACCTGAAACTGGGGGACACAAACCTTCCCCTCCTATTCCCTGAGGCCATGGCATGCCCAGTGGAGGAACCCTGTGTGCCGAGCAGCCCAGGCAGGGCGGCACAAGGCTCCCTGAGCACAGCACAGCTCACCCACAGCATGCTGCCTTATTTTAGCAGGCAGAGCAGATGGCAGTGGGAAGATGAGGAGGCACAGCAGCAGTGAAGAGAAGGTTTTGGAAATAAAGCCCCATGCTCTGCTTGTAGGGGTCTGGTGCATTTTGATAGTGTAACCAGGATGAGTTTTGAGGCAGCTCAAGGGTTTGCTGGTGGGGGACCTACAGCCATGGAGAGCAGAGACAGGGAAAAGCCTGACTGCTTCCCAAATAGCACTTGGCAGGGACAGGGACAGTTGGCATTGACTCAGTGTGGCCTCAGTGAGGCACAAACAGAACTAAACTAATCCTCAGCAAAGGAGAAAGAGCCCTTGCAGCGGCTTCCAGTCCCAATGAGAGGGTGCCTGGGCTCCAAAGCCTCCTGCCCGTGGGGCTGGGGGGAGCTGGGACTGTTCCCTTCCCTGGTGTCACCATGGATTTCTGCATGGCTGAGCCTGAACACCTCTTCAGGGCTGGATCTTCCCTGCCTGAAACACAGGAGATGCTCTGCTCTGCAGAGCATCCTGGTTCTTTCGCCCCTCTGAGCCTCTGTAAAGGTGGGGACCACAAGAGCAGCATGTGGGGACTGGTCTGGCAGCAGTAGCACCGAGTTACGACTGCAGGGTACATTGGGGAAGATGGTTTACCCACACCTGCCCTGTGCCACCTCCCAGCACAGCCTCCTTGCACTCCAGATGCAGTACCACACCAGCGCAGCTACTGGGATGCTTGGAGACACCACCCACGTGGGCCCTGACAAGAGCCATGATGTCCCAGACTCCCTCCTGTCCCCTTCACCTGGTTCCACGTTCACCACGACTGGCAGGATAAAGCACTGCAATAACCACAGACGTGTCCTCAGGTCCTGCCTCCACCTTGCCCTCCAACACACAAAATATAATCCCAGCAGCTGCTACTTTAAAATTGTTTCTCTTCGCATCAGGGTCTTAACCAGCTGAAGCGATTTGCTTTGTTGTTTCCAGGAACTCCTAAACAGCTTTAAATACCAGCTCTAGGAACAGCCTCAGAAGGGAAAAGCATCTCAGCTGGCCAGCAAATCCAGGACTGGGCTACACGTCTGCCCCGACCTCCCCCCAGCAAATTTCATTCTGTCACACAAAGATTTTAAGCATTTTTGAAGAAAATTATATTCCCTTCTTCCAGCACAGGAGGCTCCCCTGGCTGAGCTTCCTAAGCTGCTGTTCCCAGGTTGGGGGACTTTAATTCTTGACTCCCTGACATCACCCTTACTGGAAATTCCAACTCCCTACTGCTCACAGGGCAACGAAAGGCTGTGACTCCACCAGGATTATAAAACAATGACCCCTCAGTTTGCAAACAACCATTTAACAACGCAAAAGGAGGATATTTTGCCCAGAGAGAAGTTGCCAGCATTCCCGTTAATGGGCTGCTTGCTTACAACAGCTCATTTTATGTACTGCCTAGAAGATCTCATTTCTCTAGGTGCCATTTCAAGCAACATGTGTAGAAACTCTTGGCAAAGTACAAAGCATTAAATCATTTTGGATGTCCTTTTCCCAGAGGGCACATAAGCTCCAGCTCAGTCTTCTGTGGGTATGGCAAAGCCATGGAAATGCTTCCTCTTTAAACTTTTATTTGTGTCTCATTTCTTATCCAGTTTCTTATGCCTGGCCAAGATTGTCTTTAAAATTTGGGGGATTTTAAATTAAAATTAATTGGGTGGCAGAGCAGCCACTTGCAGGTGGTAGCCCCCACTGTCACCCCTAATGCTGGAGGAAACCAGCCTCAAGCAGATGCTGACATTCCCTCTGGGACATCGTAGAATCCTAGAATGTTTTGGCTGGGCAGGGACACCTGCCAATAGTCCAGGTTGCTCCAAGCCCCATCCAACTCAGCCTTGAACACTTCCAGGGATGGGGCATCCACAGATTCTCTGGGCAAACAGTGCTAGTGCCTCAGCACCCTCACAGCAGAGAGAAATACAGTTTGTATTAGAGCAATCAATGTCCTTAGGAAACAGGCAAGTCCCAGAAGGCAACAGAGGCCTCCCCAGCCCAGCCCCTGGCTCCCTCCTCAGCTTTTTCAGCTTCCCAAGGGATATTTCCTAAAAATCCCCCACTTTCTCAGGAAATGATGGCACATTTGATGGTTCATTTTATCCCCCAGGGGGCTTCTAAATATTGCCTATGCCTTCCAAATATTGCAGGGTGAGCACATGACAGAAGGCAAAGTGGCATTCCAAGTGCTAGACAAGCCTTTCCACCCGCTCAGAGGAGCAGGAACAGGATAAAAACCAAAGATGGAAAAGAGTGCAATAATTTCAGGATCAAGCACAAGCATCTCTCTTAATGCCTTGGTTTACAATTACAATCACTTACATTAATAATGGCACCTCCTGGCTAATCCCTCCTACACTCCTAATCATTGGTTTACAGCCAGCTGTAAACAGGAGCTGGTTTACAGCCTTATGTGAAAATGAGACTATGGAAGCATCAAGGTTTCTAAGAAATCCTGCTTCAGCACCAAGGAAGCTGCAACATGGCTTTTATCTGCCCAATGGAGCAGCTGCTGTTTGGCACAAAAGAAATAGGGACACATAGGAAAATTAAACTCTTCCATTTTAAATGGCAAAGGAAGGGATCATGATCTGTGCTGAACAGGTTCACCGAGACCTGGGAAACAAATGGGAGTGGGAAATGCAGGGACATGCCTTTCCTTATTCCATTCTGTAGAGAAAACACAGGTAGAGGAAGCCAGGATCCACAGGGTCAAGGCATTCGGCCACCACATGCAAAGGCTTTTAAGCAGGTAAGAGGCAGATGACTTCCCTGGAGGAGCCAAAGTGCCTGTAGAGGTTTTGTACCCCAAACCAGGGTACCCACCAGGATGCAGGTACCCAAAAGCCATCCAAAGAATTTCCTTTGGGAGAGCAGAAAATAAGCAAAAGTAAATAATAAAAATAAACCTGTTTATAGCATCTGGGATTTTGCCAGCCAGTAACTGCCCTGGGGTGCCACATGGGCACCTGGCTTCTGCAAACTGTCCCTGTAAAATGTTTTCTTCTCAAGTTAAGTGGCAAATATTAACCAAAAAGGCATTTAACCACGTGTTTCCACTCAGTCCCTAACCCCTGTGAGAAAAAAAATCTTTGGAAAGGAGATTGTGAGGTGGTCGTAGGCCACACTAACAGCTCCACCACTGACACTGAATACCAGCCGGGATATTGTAAGAATGAAACATCGCTCAAAATATCCATCCTGGGCTCAGAGCCTCAGTGTGCTTCAAAGACTGAGCTTCCTTTCCTTTTCTGTTTCACTTTGGTGTTTATTTTTGCTCCAGGCTGATGCCATCCACCTCTCCCAGCTCATCAACCCAGTAACCAGGCCAGGAAGAGGAAGAAGGAGCAGACTTGATGCACCTCCCTGGTCCATTCAGCTTTCAGCCTGTGAGGTTTTATGTTTTTTAATAAGAGGCTGAAGTGCCCCAGCTTGCACAGCCTGCTGCCGCCCGCATCACATGGAGAGAGGATAGCTGTCTGCGGGGCATACTGCACCAGAGCTTGGGTGAGTCCCAGGCACTGCGGCACTGCAGAACCCCAATTCCCCCGACAACATTAATTAGACAAGACTTCTCTTTCTACCAGGGAGAAAAGTTTTGTTTCATGGGAAAACAGAGTTTATGCTGCAAAGCAGGGAGACTCGAGGGGAGGGATGACGGTGACGGCTCAGTTCCCTATCTTGCATCTCCTGAAAGTGCCATCACCCTGATGGGACCAGGCTGTGCCCCCCCAGCAAAGTCTCACCAGCAACCTGGTCTAGTGGGTGTCATCCTGGCCCATGGCAGAGAGATTGAAACTAGATGAGTTTTAAAATCTCTTCCCACCCAAATCATTCTGTGATTCTATGATTTAATGGAGGACAAACAGGAACACCCAGCTGGCCACCTCCCAAACAGTCACTTGTAACCACACCAAAAATGCCATCTCTTTCTCTAGAAAGAAATATAATTTCTTCGCTTGCCCTGCAGCATTTTCTCCAGCACTCAGTGCACTCCTCAGGAGATGGGACCTCAGTCCTCAACTTGCATAGCTCACCCCAGCATATGTGTAGTCAGGAAAAGAGGACATCCCAGCACATGGCAAAGGCTGAAGGCTGAACTACACAGTGCATGGAACACTATTAAACCAGGGCAAAACCCTGCAGCAGTTGAGTTGTAGATACCACAAAACTGTCTCTCAGGTCCTGTTGGCCCTTGCAGAAGGACAGTCTTCACTAGCACACACATGGTGATGAAAGCTTGGGAATGCTTCATGAGCAAGGCACCAATGTCCCTTAAGCACCAGGAGGCTGCTCTGTCCACATGGGCTTGTACTGCCTGTGGACTTTACCAGCACATTTTGGAATCAACACAAGAGGCTGACCTGAGCTAGCAAAACCCACCCCAAACAATCACATCCCATCACCAGCATCCCCACTGGTTTCTTCCCCAGCATGCTTCACCATCACTAGCCTCTCTCCTTACTCTTATTTTGTTCTGTGGATCTTTATAGATCCTGAAGACTGTGGGATGCAACTACAAAACACCACTGGGCTCACTAGGAAAAGGAATGTGGATCAACACCAGGAAACTCAGTCTGAGATACAACCATCACAGCTGGAAAACCAAGCTTCTCCACTGCAGCCCAGCCCTAAAGCTGCCTCCTCCTCAGCCCACTCAGAAATCCACTGTTACAAAGCCAATTAAACGCTCGATTAAGTGTCCCAACATGTTCCCAAATAAAGCACTAACATAGCATGTTATAAAAAAAATAAGAAAGATCCAGGTTGTATAATGGCCTGCGAGCACATCAGGATAAGCTGTGCCTGCTCCCAGGGGTGGAAACAGCAGCTGAACAGCCAAATCCTCTCACCATCTCCAACTAAAAGAGCTGTTTCTTTCTCAGCCCACTGCAGCTTCAGACTCTGATTTAGGTGGTCCCACCAGCCTCATTGTCTGCGGCTGGTACCTGCCCAGGGACCATCAGTCCCCACAGTGCTTCTCAGAGCATGTGGCTCCAAAGGTCCCCTCCAACCTGACCCCTTGCACAGACTTTTAGTTTTTGTAAGAGCAGTGCCCATCACAGGCAGGTGTTCTCCATCTCCACCAGCAGCTCCTGTTGTAGGCAAGGGAGAGGTCTAGGACACAGGAACCCACACACTCCACCAAGCAGCCTGGATTCCAGGGGTCAGTGCTACCACGTCCTACTGGACCCCGAGGAGCCATCCCATCAAGCTGACCATCACTGATGTGATCTAAGTGTGATCCAGACCCCTCTGATCCTACCACTGCCTCTCCCAGAGATGGTGATAACCTGTGATGCTGGGGACTGATTCTGAGCTTCTTCAGCCACTGATCGCTTAATGCAAGACACAGCAGGGACAGGAATGAATACCTAGCCTGTCCCCAGATCACTCAGAGCCCCACGCTTTCCCTGTACCATCACACTCCTCCTCCCCTGCCTTTGTCTTGCATTTCCCACTCTTTGCTGCACCTGGCACGCTTTTAGGAGGATGCCATAGGAACCTCCTTGCTTTGGCCCCATGCCACCTGTGTGCGTGAGCAAGGTGTCTACTGAAGTCCAGTCCCCTGCAAGAGGGGATCCTCTAATGAGCTAAGAGGACATCTCTGGGTTGGTCCTGCAGTGGACATCAGTGACACTGCTCAAAGCATAGGAGAGGCATGGGGCTCCCCAAGGCACAGGGCTCCAGGGCTGCCACAGCAGCACAGCTGCCAGGTCTGACTTGAAGTGCAAAAGCAGAAAACCCTGTGCTAGAACCAGGTATACCTGAATTTTGTGAATGAACTGAGGTGTTTCTTTTTCTCTTCAGCACATCTATATAAAACCCTTTCTGATATCCATAAAACACCACGGCAGCTTCAGCCTGTCCTGGTTCCTCTCTGTGCTTCCACTTTGCCTACTTTTGCAGCCTTCAACCTTTCATGTGCACAACACGTGCAGAACTCTTCAAAGCTTCTCAAGGTCAAGAAAGTCCCTAACGAGGTGCATTGGGGCAGTTATTGATCTCTCAGCCTTTCCCAGAGCAGCTCCAAACTGAAACCTCAGTCGAGTGATGGAAAGTTACTCAGACTCTTCTCAGGTTGGTGAATTTTAATATTTGTGGCACCCGACTGGTGAGAATATCCAATCCCCTCTCAGTGACAGCCCTGTACATCTGTGCCCATGTCCCTGCTGCAAGGTCACAGTCCCTGTCTGCTTGAGGATGGCTTGAGAGAATTTCTGAAGGATAAGTCTGCACCATGGAAGTTTCATGAACAGAATACCATCACCCTTGAGAAGTAGATCTGCAACACCTACCAAAATAAGCATTTTCTGGGAAAAGGAGTCACAGCTTACCAGGGTAGAGGAGCTGGCATGAAGACCTATTCATGTTATGTGGACAAAAAGCATTTCCCTATATTCTTCCCTGTCACTTTCTAGGAAACACCATGATCAATACGTCACAGGTGAAGTTTCACCATCAACTAACGCAGAACCCAGAGTGAGCTGGTGGCTCCAAGAGCTGTTACAGGC
This sequence comes from Acanthisitta chloris, assembly GCF_000695815.1. Classification (NCBI taxonomy): domain Eukaryota; kingdom Metazoa; phylum Chordata; class Aves; order Passeriformes; family Acanthisittidae; genus Acanthisitta; species Acanthisitta chloris. Next base: position 55,036 of record NW_008666173.1, on the reverse strand, counting down.
TGTTGAGAAGGACATCTGCAGTGCAGAGTTGGTTAACATGAGTGCCCTGGTACCTGCCTGATCTCCAGCACCATGGGCTGGCCCAGAAGCAATATTGACCCCTCAAAGCCAAAGGGCATTTTGCTATAAGCCCAAATCTTTGGACTGCCTGAACCACAGTGAGCACTCAGGCTTTGATCTTGACATACTCACTAGCTTGCTAGCAAGACAGCTCCTTGGCACTGCTGGCCCCAGCAGCTTGCTAGCCCAGGAGCACAGCAATACAACAGGCAGCAGCTCCAAGTCCTAGGGCACAGCAAATGTGCTCTGGAAAACCAGCCTGGCATTGGGGAAGCATCATTCACTTCAAATTACCTTTATTTAGAAGGCAGAAATCCCTTACCTCGCTCAGCCACTGTCACCTCTCTGAAAATACAGTTTGGTTTTATGAACTATTGAAAACAATCTGCAGCTCGGGCAGTGGCTGCCTCTGAAGCATCAATCAGCAGGGTTCATGTATGGCTGACATTTGTCCATAATATAATTGCAGCTAAAGGAGGAAAGGAATGTGGAGCTCTGGGCTTTTTTACTGATTAAAGAAAGGAACAGCGGTTCTTAAGATAATTTTAAAATGGTCAGAAGCTGAGAGCAGGCTCAGCAAGGCGAAGCACAGCATGTGGAGGAGTCCTGGAACCTCCAAAGACAGGACCAGCAGAAGACAAGAGCCTGCAGCAGACACATCAGTAACATCTGAGAGGGCTCTGCAGAAAATCCAGCAGTGGGGTTCAGCACAGAAACACAGATTACAGGGGTGGATCACCCACAGATTCTGTGCATCCCCCATTAGGTGGGACCCCACTCCTAACGCAGACTAGACTGCTGAGTTACACTGACCCCCAGCTCCTCTCCAGCCCTTTGTTT